>NW_021148611.1:7520-8532 GCF_002837175.3 Physeter macrocephalus
CGATCTGCCTCCTGCATCGAGCAAAAGGCTTTTCGAGTTTCATCGCATCAGCACGTCTCAGCGGAAGGAGACCAGAGTTCTGCGTCGGTTGCTGTTGAGACGCGGCAGCAGAGTGTCTCAATAATTAAGTTGCCAGCAAACGGCAACAACGGCGATTGCTCTGTGCCCTGCCAAGAGGGTTTCCACGTTGATCAGGAGCAGTACGACGAGAGCAATGTCAACGAATCTGCGAACACGAATAGGCAGAGCAACGCCATAAAACCGCGCAGCAGCGCCGGGGAGCTGCTCATTAACGTGGAGAGCAGCAGCAGCTGCTGCTGCTCGGTGTGCAACTACCCGCCCAGCAGTGGCGAGGCACCGTGTGTGAGGAGCAGCAGCACTATAACCAAGACACCCAACAGCAGGTGCAGCCAAGAAGTAGAAGAACGAGCTGAAGGAAGCAGCAGCTGGTGGTTCGGTTCAGACACCAAAATCAGCAGTGGCATCAGTAGAAAAGAGAGCAGCGGCTACGACTCTTGTGCAGGAGATAGCTGCAGCAGCAGCGCAGTGAAACAGCCGAAGAGCAGTGGCTGCTGCTTCGCGATTAACCCTGGAAATATCTCGCTGCCGGCACCAGCAGGAGAAGCAGCAGGAGGAGGAAAAGCAGCTACAGTAGGGCAGCAGCTGCAGCTGAAGTTCCTTTCACATTTTCAGTCGAGCAACTTGAGTGGCTCGTGCGGCAACTGCTGCACTCCTGACAAGGAGGGCAGAGTAACAGAATCTCCACACGGGAAGTACCCCGGTTACTGCAGCCATCAAGCAGAAGAGGCAGAACCAGAAAGAGATGGTTCAGACAAATGGGGATGCGTTAGCGAAAAAAGAGAGATAGAGACGGATGAAGAGCAGAGGAAACGGAGTGACTGCAGCACATTCAGCACCAGCAGCAGCTACACTGCTGACGAGGACTTAATATTTCCTCATTACGGAGAGGCGCTGATGTTGATACTGGCAGGTTCGCCATACGAGAAGGAAA
>NW_021148613.1:0-228 GCF_002837175.3 Physeter macrocephalus
CGTCTGACAACAAAAGAGAAGCGCTTTATGTGTACATATCAACATTTTTTGACTGAGGGGGAAAATCATGGTCGAAAGACTGCAGCACGAATGTTTTACGGATAGAGGGTTACAGGAAGTGGCTCTCTACTGATTCACTTCCTGTATCGCGCGAGGAAGCAAGATATTGTCGGGGTGAGGTATCATTTACAATAAGCAAGGGAACCATAACATCCGTATGAATCTCTA
>NW_021148613.1:7806-8530 GCF_002837175.3 Physeter macrocephalus
GGGGACGTTAACAATTGTAGCACTACACAGATAAAGAGGTCTTAAAAATAAAGGTGCCAGTGGTAACGCTACTGGTGGCAGTTCGTCCAGTCTGAGGGGTGGAACTGAAGGACTGTGGTTGAGCATACAGCAGACTCACAGCATGGACGGTTACGGAAAACCTCCACATGATGCAAATCAGAGGTGGTGAAGCGATAGAGGTTTGAAAATGCTCTTCGCACAGAGCCGCTCCTTGTGTATTTACAGCGTATATACAATACAAGCGCGCACACAGGACACGTTACATATGTACTCCTATGCCACTCTGCCTCCGCGTTGGTAGGAGCAGCCCTACAGCAGTAGTATTGAGGCTTCAGTTTTGAAGCCCTCGAAGAAATGTCTCCAACATTTCCTTGAGTGCGTAGGGAGATACACCAGAAACTGCATCGTTCTGCTCGACATGCTCGTTACCATCCTCTCTGTGTATGCGTTAGGCTACAGCCGCCGTACCTCGAGAATGTGTGTGTGTGTGTGTGTGTACGAGATCACACGTATGTGTTCTGTTGATACGCAGCAGCGTACACCACCGCCGTTGTGTATTTGTACAGTGTAGTCATTGAACGTCCTCTACACTGTAAACATATACATTGTAGACACGTTGAATAACCCGACACGTTTTTATCGCACGCGCGCTTAGTGTTCGCGTTACCTATGCTTCCGTTTGCACCGTGTATATCGTGTGCAC
>NW_021148614.1:0-8530 GCF_002837175.3 Physeter macrocephalus
CTGTTGCTGCTGCTGCTGCTTTTGTTGCTGCTGCTGCTTCTGGTGCTTCTGCTGCTGCTTCTGGTGCTTCTGCTGCTGCTGCTGTTGCTGCTGCTGCTGCTTTTGTTGCTGCTGCTGCTTCTGGTGCTTCTGCTGCTGCTTCTGGTGCTTCATCTGCTGCTTCTGCTTCTGCATCTGCTTCTGCTGCTGCTGCATCTGCTTCTGCTGCTGCATCTGCTTTTGCTGCTGCTGTTGCATCTGCTTTTGCTGCTGCTGTTGCATCTGCTTCTGCTGCTGCTGCTGCATCTGCTTCTGCTGCTGCATCTGCTTCTGCTGCTGCATCTGCCTCTGCTGCATCTGCTTCTGCTGCTGCATCTGCTTCTGCTGCTGCATCTGCTTCTGCTGCTGCATCTGCCTCTGCTGCATCTGCTTCTGCTGCTGCATCTGCTTCTGCTGCTGCATCTGCTTCTGCTGCTGCATCTGCCTCTGCTGCATCTGCTTCTGCTGCTGCATCTGCTTCTGCTGCTGCATCTGCTTCTGCTGCTGCATCTGCCTCTGCTGCATCTGCTTCTGCTGCTGCATCTGCTTCTGCTGCTGCATCTGCTTCTGCTGCTGCATCTGCCTCTGCTGCATCTGCTTCTGCTGCTGCATCTGCTTCTGCTGCTGCATCTGCTTCTGCTGCTGCTTCTGCTTCTGCTGCTGCATCTGCTTCTGCTGCTGCTTCTGCTTCTGCTGCTGCATCTGCTTCTGCTGCTGCTTCTGCTTCTGCTGCTGCATCTGCTTCTGCTGCTGCTTCTGCTTCTGCTGCTGCATCTGCTTCTGCTGCTGCTTCTGCTTCTGCTGCTGCATCTGCTTCTGCTGCTGCTTCTGCTTCTGCTGCTGCATCTGCTTCTGCTGCTGCTTCTGCTTCTGCTGCTGCATCTGCTTCTGCTGCTGCTTCTGCTTCTGCTGCTGCATCTGCTTCTGCTGCTGCTTCTGCTTCTGCTGCTGCATCTGCTTCTGCTGCTGCTTCTGCTTCTGCTGCTGCATCTGCTTCTGCTGCTGCTTCTGCTTCTGCTGCTGCATCTGCTTCTGCTGCTGCTTCTGCTTCTGCTGCTGCATCTGCTTCTGCTGCTGCTTCTGCTTCTGCTGCTGCATCTGCTTCTGCTGCTGCTTCTGCTTCTGCTGCTGCATCTGCTTCTGCTGCTGCTTCTGCTTCTGCTGCTGCATCTGCTTCTGCTGCTGCTTCTGCTTCTGCTGCTGCATCTGCTTCTGCTGCTGCTTCTGCTTCTGCTGCTGCATCTGCTTCTGCTGCTGCTTCTGCTTCTGCTGCTGCATCTGCTTCTGCTGCTGCTTCTGCTTCTGCTGCTGCATCTGCTTCTGCTGCTGCTTCTGCTTCTGCTGCTGCATCTGCTTCTGCTGCTGCTTCTGCTTCTGCTGCTGCATCTGCTTCTGCTGCTGCTTCTGCTTCTGCTGCTGCATCTGCTTCTGCTGCTGCTTCTGCTTCTGCTGCTGCATCTGCTTCTGCTGCTGCTTCTGCTTCTGCTGCTGCATCTGCTTCTGCTGCTGCTTCTGCTTCTGCTGCTGCATCTGCTTCTGCTGCTGCTTCTGCTTCTGCTGCTGCATCTGCTTCTGCTGCTGCTTCTGCTTCTGCTGCTGCATCTGCTTCTGCTGCTGCTTCTGCTTCTGCTGCTGCATCTGCTTCTGCTGCTGCTTCTGCTTCTGCTGCTGCATCTGCTTCTGCTGCTGCTTCTGCTTCTGCTGCTGCATCTGCTTCTGCTGCTGCTTCTGCTTCTGCTGCTGCATCTGCTTCTGCTGCTGCTTCTGCTTCTGCTGCTGCATCTGCTTCTGCTGCTGCTTCTGCTTCTGCTGCTGCATCTGCTTCTGCTGCTGCTTCTGCTTCTGCTGCTGCATCTGCTTCTGCTGCTGCTTCTGCTTCTGCTGCTGCATCTGCTTCTGCTGCTGCTTCTGCTTCTGCTGCTGCATCTGCTTCTGCTGCTGCTTCTGCTTCTGCTGCTGCATCTGCTTCTGCTGCTGCTTCTGCTTCTGCTGCTGCATCTGCTTCTGCTGCTGCTTCTGCTTCTGCTGCTGCATCTGCTTCTGCTGCTGCTTCTGCTTCTGCTGCTGCATCTGCTTCTGCTGCTGCTTCTGCTTCTGCTGCTGCATCTGCTTCTGCTGCTGCTTCTGCTTCTGCTGCTGCATCTGCTTCTGCTGCTGCTTCTGCTTCTGCTGCTGCATCTGCTTCTGCTGCTGCTTCTGCTTCTGCTGCTGCATCTGCTTCTGCTGCTGCTTCTGCTTCTGCTGCTGCATCTGCTTCTGCTGCTGCTTCTGCTTCTGCTGCTGCATCTGCTTCTGCTGCTGCTTCTGCTTCTGCTGCTGCATCTGCTTCTGCTGCTGCTTCTGCTTCTGCTGCTGCATCTGCTTCTGCTGCTGCTTCTGCTTCTGCTGCTGCATCTGCTTCTGCTGCTGCTTCTGCTTCTGCTGCTGCATCTGCTTCTGCTGCTGCTTCTGCTTCTGCTGCTGCATCTGCTTCTGCTGCTGCTTCTGCTTCTGCTGCTGCATCTGCTTCTGCTGCTGCTTCTGCTTCTGCTGCTGCATCTGCTTCTGCTGCTGCTTCTGCTTCTGCTGCTGCATCTGCTTCTGCTGCTGCTTCTGCTTCTGCTGCTGCATCTGCTTCTGCTGCTGCTTCTGCTTCTGCTGCTGCATCTGCTTCTGCTGCTGCTTCTGCTTCTGCTGCTGCATCTGCTTCTGCTGCTGCTTCTGCTTCTGCTGCTGCATCTGCTTCTGCTGCTGCTTCTGCTTCTGCTGCTGCATCTGCTTCTGCTGCTGCTTCTGCTTCTGCTGCTGCATCTGCTTCTGCTGCTGCTTCTGCTTCTGCTGCTGCATCTGCTTCTGCTGCTGCTTCTGCTTCTGCTGCTGCATCTGCTTCTGCTGCTGCTTCTGCTTCTGCTGCTGCATCTGCTTCTGCTGCTGCTTCTGCTTCTGCTGCTGCATCTGCTTCTGCTGCTGCTTCTGCTTCTGCTGCTGCATCTGCTTCTGCTGCTGCTTCTGCTTCTGCTGCTGCATCTGCTTCTGCTGCTGCTTCTGCTTCTGCTGCTGCATCTGCTTCTGCTGCTGCTTCTGCTTCTGCTGCTGCATCTGCTTCTGCTGCTGCTTCTGCTTCTGCTGCTGCATCTGCTTCTGCTGCTGCTTCTGCTTCTGCTGCTGCATCTGCTTCTGCTGCTGCTTCTGCTTCTGCTGCTGCATCTGCTTCTGCTGCTGCTTCTGCTTCTGCTGCTGCATCTGCTTCTGCTGCTGCTTCTGCTTCTGCTGCTGCATCTGCTTCTGCTGCTGCTTCTGCTTCTGCTGCTGCATCTGCTTCTGCTGCTGCTTCTGCTTCTGCTGCTGCATCTGCTTCTGCTGCTGCTTCTGCTTCTGCTGCTGCATCTGCTTCTGCTGCTGCTTCTGCTTCTGCTGCTGCATCTGCTTCTGCTGCTGCTTCTGCTTCTGCTGCTGCATCTGCTTCTGCTGCTGCTTCTGCTTCTGCTGCTGCATCTGCTTCTGCTGCTGCTTCTGCTTCTGCTGCTGCATCTGCTTCTGCTGCTGCTTCTGCTTCTGCTGCTGCATCTGCTTCTGCTGCTGCTTCTGCTTCTGCTGCTGCATCTGCTTCTGCTGCTGCTTCTGCTTCTGCTGCTGCATCTGCTTCTGCTGCTGCTTCTGCTTCTGCTGCTGCATCTGCTTCTGCTGCTGCTTCTGCTTCTGCTGCTGCATCTGCTTCTGCTGCTGCTTCTGCTTCTGCTGCTGCATCTGCTTCTGCTGCTGCTTCTGCTTCTGCTGCTGCATCTGCTTCTGCTGCTGCTTCTGCTTCTGCTGCTGCATCTGCTTCTGCTGCTGCTTCTGCTTCTGCTGCTGCATCTGCTTCTGCTGCTGCTTCTGCTTCTGCTGCTGCATCTGCTTCTGCTGCTGCTTCTGCTTCTGCTGCTGCATCTGCTTCTGCTGCTGCTTCTGCTTCTGCTGCTGCATCTGCTTCTGCTGCTGCTTCTGCTTCTGCTGCTGCATCTGCTTCTGCTGCTGCTTCTGCTTCTGCTGCTGCATCTGCTTCTGCTGCTGCTTCTGCTTCTGCTGCTGCATCTGCTTCTGCTGCTGCTTCTGCTTCTGCTGCTGCATCTGCTTCTGCTGCTGCTTCTGCTTCTGCTGCTGCATCTGCTTCTGCTGCTGCTTCTGCTTCTGCTGCTGCATCTGCTTCTGCTGCTGCTTCTGCTTCTGCTGCTGCATCTGCTTCTGCTGCTGCTTCTGCTTCTGCTGCTGCATCTGCTTCTGCTGCTGCTTCTGCTTCTGCTGCTGCATCTGCTTCTGCTGCTGCTTCTGCTTCTGCTGCTGCATCTGCTTCTGCTGCTGCTTCTGCTTCTGCTGCTGCATCTGCTTCTGCTGCTGCTTCTGCTTCTGCTGCTGCATCTGCTTCTGCTGCTGCTTCTGCTTCTGCTGCTGCATCTGCTTCTGCTGCTGCTTCTGCTTCTGCTGCTGCATCTGCTTCTGCTGCTGCTTCTGCTTCTGCTGCTGCATCTGCTTCTGCTGCTGCTTCTGCTTCTGCTGCTGCATCTGCTTCTGCTGCTGCTTCTGCTTCTGCTGCTGCATCTGCTTCTGCTGCTGCTTCTGCTTCTGCTGCTGCATCTGCTTCTGCTGCTGCTTCTGCTTCTGCTGCTGCATCTGCTTCTGCTGCTGCTTCTGCTTCTGCTGCTGCATCTGCTTCTGCTGCTGCTTCTGCTTCTGCTGCTGCATCTGCTTCTGCTGCTGCTTCTGCTTCTGCTGCTGCATCTGCTTCTGCTGCTGCTTCTGCTTCTGCTGCTGCATCTGCTTCTGCTGCTGCTTCTGCTTCTGCTGCTGCATCTGCTTCTGCTGCTGCTTCTGCTTCTGCTGCTGCATCTGCTTCTGCTGCTGCTTCTGCTTCTGCTGCTGCATCTGCTTCTGCTGCTGCTTCTGCTTCTGCTGCTGCATCTGCTTCTGCTGCTGCTTCTGCTTCTGCTGCTGCATCTGCTTCTGCTGCTGCTTCTGCTTCTGCTGCTGCATCTGCTTCTGCTGCTGCTTCTGCTTCTGCTGCTGCATCTGCTTCTGCTGCTGCTTCTGCTTCTGCTGCTGCATCTGCTTCTGCTGCTGCTTCTGCTTCTGCTGCTGCATCTGCTTCTGCTGCTGCTTCTGCTTCTGCTGCTGCATCTGCTTCTGCTGCTGCTTCTGCTTCTGCTGCTGCATCTGCTTCTGCTGCTGCTTCTGCTTCTGCTGCTGCATCTGCTTCTGCTGCTGCTTCTGCTTCTGCTGCTGCATCTGCTTCTGCTGCTGCTTCTGCTTCTGCTGCTGCATCTGCTTCTGCTGCTGCTTCTGCTTCTGCTGCTGCATCTGCTTCTGCTGCTGCTTCTGCTTCTGCTGCTGCATCTGCTTCTGCTGCTGCTTCTGCTTCTGCTGCTGCATCTGCTTCTGCTGCTGCTTCTGCTTCTGCTGCTGCATCTGCTTCTGCTGCTGCTTCTGCTTCTGCTGCTGCATCTGCTTCTGCTGCTGCTTCTGCTTCTGCTGCTGCATCTGCTTCTGCTGCTGCTTCTGCTTCTGCTGCTGCATCTGCTTCTGCTGCTGCTTCTGCTTCTGCTGCTGCATCTGCTTCTGCTGCTGCTTCTGCTTCTGCTGCTGCATCTGCTTCTGCTGCTGCTTCTGCTTCTGCTGCTGCATCTGCTTCTGCTGCTGCTTCTGCTTCTGCTGCTGCATCTGCTTCTGCTGCTGCTTCTGCTTCTGCTGCTGCATCTGCTTCTGCTGCTGCTTCTGCTTCTGCTGCTGCATCTGCTTCTGCTGCTGCTTCTGCTTCTGCTGCTGCATCTGCTTCTGCTGCTGCTTCTGCTTCTGCTGCTGCATCTGCTTCTGCTGCTGCTTCTGCTTCTGCTGCTGCATCTGCTTCTGCTGCTGCTTCTGCTTCTGCTGCTGCATCTGCTTCTGCTGCTGCTTCTGCTTCTGCTGCTGCATCTGCTTCTGCTGCTGCTTCTGCTTCTGCTGCTGCATCTGCTTCTGCTGCTGCTTCTGCTTCTGCTGCTGCATCTGCTTCTGCTGCTGCTTCTGCTTCTGCTGCTGCATCTGCTTCTGCTGCTGCTTCTGCTTCTGCTGCTGCATCTGCTTCTGCTGCTGCTTCTGCTTCTGCTGCTGCATCTGCTTCTGCTGCTGCTTCTGCTTCTGCTGCTGCATCTGCTTCTGCTGCTGCTTCTGCTTCTGCTGCTGCATCTGCTTCTGCTGCTGCTTCTGCTTCTGCTGCTGCATCTGCTTCTGCTGCTGCTTCTGCTTCTGCTGCTGCATCTGCTTCTGCTGCTGCTTCTGCTTCTGCTGCTGCATCTGCTTCTGCTGCTGCTTCTGCTTCTGCTGCTGCATCTGCTTCTGCTGCTGCTTCTGCTTCTGCTGCTGCATCTGCTTCTGCTGCTGCTTCTGCTTCTGCTGCTGCATCTGCTTCTGCTGCTGCTTCTGCTTCTGCTGCTGCATCTGCTTCTGCTGCTGCTTCTGCTTCTGCTGCTGCATCTGCTTCTGCTGCTGCTTCTGCTTCTGCTGCTGCATCTGCTTCTGCTGCTGCTTCTGCTTCTGCTGCTGCATCTGCTTCTGCTGCTGCTTCTGCTTCTGCTGCTGCATCTGCTTCTGCTGCTGCTTCTGCTTCTGCTGCTGCATCTGCTTCTGCTGCTGCTTCTGCTTCTGCTGCTGCATCTGCTTCTGCTGCTGCTTCTGCTTCTGCTGCTGCATCTGCTTCTGCTGCTGCTTCTGCTTCTGCTGCTGCATCTGCTTCTGCTGCTGCTTCTGCTTCTGCTGCTGCATCTGCTTCTGCTGCTGCTTCTGCTTCTGCTGCTGCATCTGCTTCTGCTGCTGCTTCTGCTTCTGCTGCTGCATCTGCTTCTGCTGCTGCTTCTGCTTCTGCTGCTGCATCTGCTTCTGCTGCTGCTTCTGCTTCTGCTGCTGCATCTGCTTCTGCTGCTGCTTCTGCTTCTGCTGCTGCATCTGCTTCTGCTGCTGCTTCTGCTTCTGCTGCTGCATCTGCTTCTGCTGCTGCTTCTGCTTCTGCTGCTGCATCTGCTTCTGCTGCTGCTTCTGCTTCTGCTGCTGCATCTGCTTCTGCTGCTGCTTCTGCTTCTGCTGCTGCATCTGCTTCTGCTGCTGCTTCTGCTTCTGCTGCTGCATCTGCTTCTGCTGCTGCTTCTGCTTCTGCTGCTGCATCTGCTTCTGCTGCTGCTTCTGCTTCTGCTGCTGCATCTGCTTCTGCTGCTGCTTCTGCTTCTGCTGCTGCATCTGCTTCTGCTGCTGCTTCTGCTTCTGCTGCTGCATCTGCTTCTGCTGCTGCTTCTGCTTCTGCTGCTGCATCTGCTTCTGCTGCTGCTTCTGCTTCTGCTGCTGCATCTGCTTCTGCTGCTGCTTCTGCTTCTGCTGCTGCATCTGCTTCTGCTGCTGCTTCTGCTTCTGCTGCTGCATCTGCTTCTGCTGCTGCTTCTGCTTCTGCTGCTGCATCTGCTTCTGCTGCTGCTTCTGCTTCTGCTGCTGCATCTGCTTCTGCTGCTGCTTCTGCTTCTGCTGCTGCATCTGCTTCTGCTGCTGCTTCTGCTTCTGCTGCTGCATCTGCTTCTGCTGCTGCTTCTGCTTCTGCTGCTGCATCTGCTTCTGCTGCTGCTTCTGCTTCTGCTGCTGCATCTGCTTCTGCTGCTGCTTCTGCTTCTGCTGCTGCATCTGCTTCTGCTGCTGCTTCTGCTTCTGCTGCTGCATCTGCTTCTGCTGCTGCTTCTGCTTCTGCTGCTGCATCTGCTTCTGCTGCTGCTTCTGCTTCTGCTGCTGCATCTGCTTCTGCTGCTGCTTCTGCTTCTGCTGCTGCATCTGCTTCTGCTGCTGCTTCTGCTTCTGCTGCTGCATCTGCTTCTGCTGCTGCTTCTGCTTCTGCTGCTGCATCTGCTTCTGCTGCTGCTTCTGCTTCTGCTGCTGCATCTGCTTCTGCTGCTGCTTCTGCTTCTGCTGCTGCATCTGCTTCTGCTGCTGCTTCTGCTTCTGCTGCTGCATCTGCTTCTGCTGCTGCTTCTGCTTCTGCTGCTGCATCTGCTTCTGCTGCTGCTTCTGCTTCTGCTGCTGCATCTGCTTCTGCTGCTGCTTCTGCTTCTGCTGCTGCATCTGCTTCTGCTGCTGCTTCTGCTTCTGCTGCTGCATCTGCTTCTGCTGCTGCTTCTGCTTCTGCTGCTGCATCTGCTTCTGCTGCTGCTTCTGCTTCTGCTGCTGCATCTGCTTCTGCTGCTGCTTCTGCTTCTGCTGCTGCATCTGCTTCTGCTGCTGCTTCTGCTTCTGCTGCTGCATCTGCTTCTGCTGCTGCTTCTGCTTCTGCTGCTGCATCTGCTTCTGCTGCTGCTTCTGCTTCAAAAACGCTGTTGCTATTCAGATGATGGAAAAACGAGACCCGCCTTTGCTGCTGTTGTTGCTCTTCCTTCTTATCTTCGTGCAACTCCTGCAGCAAATTGCCTTGGCTTCCATGCTGTCTGTGCTGCTGTTTCTCTTGATGCAGCATTTCTACGAGCAGCGACAATCACACACAAGCTCTTGGCTGCGT
>NW_021148615.1:0-611 GCF_002837175.3 Physeter macrocephalus
GTCTTTTGGACTAAAAACTCACATGGATAGGTTCCTCGTAACTGAGAATCCAGGTGATCATCCGAAAACACATACCGAGTTTCAATCACCCCGTACGCTCGAGGACGACCCGCAAGCAGGGCCGCCCTTCTGGAGGACGAGAGCACCCCTGGGCGATTCCTCGTGTGTTGGAAATTCACCGAGTGTTCTCATATACGCATCGCCTTTATTTGCGTACGAGGAGCGCACAAGTTGAACTTCACTCCTGTTCAGGTGCGACGCGGGCAACGCACAATTTAGCCCAGAATGGAATGGAGAAGAGGAAGTTACAGTGGTGCACACACACTCTGCGTCAACTCCGCCTGCTTGAGTCGAAAACGAGCAATCATCTACTGTGTCTTTGGAAAGGTCATGTGTGAAGCTTTATTTCGCCCATACAGTGTGGGTGCAGAAAGCATCAGGAAAACCTCTTCGCCGTTGCCGCCCGCTTGCCTTCATCCACTGCGACGTCGAATGCTGAGGCACGTAGTTCCGCCTAGTGCTGCTGGACGAAGGGCGCACCCTTTCGTCAGCCATATGCGAACACACAACGAAAGGGTGTTATCCTTGTTGCGCGGAGGGCGATCTGTCCG
>NW_021148615.1:8288-8529 GCF_002837175.3 Physeter macrocephalus
AAATAATCTGTACATCGTGTGCATGCGTGGGCTTCCACCTCTCCTGCTGCCTCGATGTACCGCACCTCGATAGTCTATCTTACTCAATGACAAGATAACCTGGTGCTACAGGGTACCGCTAAACAATGTCTTCACTTTCCGCGATACTCCCGGTTGCCTCTCTAAGACGGCTTTGTATTTCTCCTTGTAGCCCCCCGTACTCAAACCCTCGTAGTTTGCAATGAACTACAAGGTGCTGGTC
>NW_021148616.1:0-986 GCF_002837175.3 Physeter macrocephalus
CAGGTACAAGTATAAACATACGTATTCTATTACGCGCATCAATTGCAACACAGAAAAATATAGAACCTTCTCTCTAGTGTGTTTCACTCATCCTTTACGTCTGCGTACATGTCACCGGGAAAATTGCTCTGCCCAATGACATCGCATTAGTCAGTACGTGTCTCACCTTCGGAAGGTTCCCTATAGTTCCTGCACGTGAAACTCCGTCACGCACGATATACGTCGACACGCAACGGAACACTTTGGGAAAAGACGGTCGAGATAAATTACGTACACGGAAGTGCAGCACGTTCCCTGGGACCTGGTTGAATGTACAGCAAATTCAGCAGCTTCTTTCCGACATTCGAATAGATAGCAATAGCTCGAGTAGAACCGTGTGGCGTTGTATCGCGTATACACACACGGCTGTCTGTGTGCACGGACACGCATTTGTGGGGGGTCACTGTCCATATGCACCACAATACCTGGTGTTGACTTTTTTTGGACTGACCTTGAGGAAACAAAGAGACGTGTGTACGAATATGTTGCGATGTTGCTTCAAATTGGTAGTCCGCATCCAGTAATGTAGCAGTACGGTCATTTACCTTCCCTGTGTCCACTGAGCATGCTTACGATAGACACGTAAATTTAAGGAGATAGAGTAGCTGCAACTCGGAGACTGCGTCGTACATGTGTAGGTCATTCGTCCCACAGGAGCGTTACAAAAAACGTGGTACCTCGTGGTGGGTGCATGCTGCTCCCGAGTCGAACTGGTGTATCTGATACACAGACTAATAAATCTGCAGCCCTATTCTGCATTTCCTTAGTGTACGTGTACACGTGCATTTCGCTTCCGTTCACTGAATAGTAACTGGCGTCATCCAAAGATGCCGCATGTCCGCTTATATGTACCAGTCAACTCTTCGTGACAGGACAGGAAAACAAAGAGACTAAACGACTTCTTGGTGTCATCGGCTGAAGCCGTATTGCAGGCTTACGGATGCGCG
>NW_021148616.1:7774-8528 GCF_002837175.3 Physeter macrocephalus
AACTGTCAAAGACGTGAAACAGTAGCACTGTAAAAAGATTTCTAAAAGTCTACTTGCAGGTATAATGCCTCTACACCGCGCGGCACATATGATATACATACATGTGTACATACGTACGTACGGAACAATTAATGGGTGGGTTGGTCGCTACATACACATGTGAGATGATGGCTACTTTTCTGGGAGGCATACGCTTGTCATCACCGGGAGCGTGGAAAGAAGATATACCTCCACGTCGAAGCTGCGTTCCAGTGCGTAGACTTAGCACATCCAGGTAGCTGTCTGCGTAACGTACTAGCGCGCAGATCCGGAGCCCTGCATGCAGAAAATTGTTTCCTCCTCAGATTTTTTTCTTCCCCGGAGTCGCTTAGTCTTCGACCACAACGCTCCCTCCTGTTCTTTGGATAGCGTCTTCTTCTTCCCTTCTGCCTCACTGCGAATTTTCTGTCGGCCTCCCCTGTACATGGGAGGCCGAAGCGGTCGCCTGTTTCCCGTGGGAATTTTAAATAGACCACTCTCCCCAGTAGGGGCGAGCCAAACGGACTGTTACATGTCCGCGCACAGACAGTCGACATATCCAGATGGCATTCTGAGTCGTCATCAAACCACCCGCCTTACACGAAAAGTTCTCTGTCCTGCGCTGCACGTACATGGTAGGCTGGTGACGACTAGGTTTTTTTCTCGATCGTCGCACAGTACCATCCAACAAGCATTCTGCGTCTTCATTCGTCCTGACAATGTCTCCTCCGAATCG
>NW_021148618.1:0-503 GCF_002837175.3 Physeter macrocephalus
TGCATTGATTGAAGTGCTAGGATAGGCGTCTTTCGTCGAGTAATGTCAGTATCACATGATCTGCGGCGGATGTTCTACAAAGAAGGGCGGCAGACTAGTCACAGCCAGCAGAGAAGACGGCCCCACGCAAGCGTGATGAAGCGTGTAAGGCCACATAGATCCGCGCACATAAACGAGAATCTACGGTGAGCGAGTTCTGTTGTGCTTTCCACTGTTCTCGCCTCCTGCTGCAACTGTCCGCGCCTCGGCATTCCCCCGTGCTGCTGCCGGAGCTGCCTGATTTTTGTCGTTGCCCCTGTGCGCTGCGACCTCTCCACGCGCCGCTGGCTCTTTGTCAGCGGGCTGCTTCCCACCCAAGCGATGCTGCTGCTCCTCCTCCCCAGCAGCAACTCTCTGCACATCCCCAGGTGTTCCCTCCTGCTCCTGTGGCTGCTGCTGTTCCTGCTGTGCCCGTTGCTGTGCCTCTGGTTGTTGCGCATCCTGCTGCAGCCGTGGGCCATGGG
>NW_021148618.1:6842-8525 GCF_002837175.3 Physeter macrocephalus
ACAAGAACCGGGCGCCGCTTCGCAACTGGTGTGAGTGCAGGTCACGCAAAGGAAAGCAACGTAGGGCTGAAAGCGTCCTCGCCACTCTGTCACTTCGTTTTACCCAAATAAAGACATCTCTGTTTTACGTTTTGGCCAGTCCTTGGCTGTTTTACTGTGCTTCGCCACAACAGGAGAACACTTCCTCACGCAGACTCTGCTTGTCTCCTGCCGCTAATTCGCGCGTATTTGATGCGTGCCGCCTAGATGGCTACGCGCAGGCCGGCTACTGCTTCGACGAAGCTTTCTGTTGCTTCCGGTTGGTTTCCTGCTGCTTCTGCTTGGCCTCCTGCCGCTTCTTCTGGGGCTCTTTCTCTTTTACCTGCACTACCGCCACCTTCCACGAACCCAGTGCGTTTGCCCCAGCCCCGGCACCTCCCAAATTCACTGCTTCTATTTCTTCTTCACTCAGTGACCGCCAACGCGGTACTCCCCACAACCTGCAAAATGCAGCGCGGCATTTTAAAGCAGCATGATCATACCAGATGGAAAGCAGAGCGGATAATATCAACGACCGCACAAGCGTCCTTCAGCACTAGCGGCCCAGCAGCAGCAGCGGCAAGCCTCCACCAGTGGGGCGATGCCACAGGCGACAGCGTGGTGGTAGCATCAGCAGCAGCGTCCTCCCAGCAGCAGCAGGAGCGTCGGAGCGGCCACTGCGGCAACGCGATCACAGCGGCAGCAGCACCGTGGAATAGCAACACTGTATGTGCAGGGACTGCAACGGCGGGGTCACAGCAGCGACAACTGCTCGGTAACAACATACATGCGGCGGTCCTATAACCCATACATGTACAGATATACACGGACAAAAGCCAGCTACGTCGCTGTGCGGTCGATGCGCGTCTGAAAACGAAAAATGCGACCGGGGTTACTTACTCTTCCGCACGGTCACTGCCTCGCGGATAGCATAGTCTGCTCGTTGCTGCTACGGCAGATCTCTCCCCAGTTCTACGAATTGAGCCAAGAGGCCACGTACCGTTTCTACTGTGACGTGCCTCCGGTGTCACACACACTCCAGCTACGTACTCGTATACACCGAAATCCACATACACCTTACAAACACGTGTACGTACACCTCGTGTAGGTGGTAAATGCACACGTCAGTGAACGGGGAGGCGCATTTCATCGGGTGGGGCGTGAAGCGCATCGAAGGGCCTTCCACACAAACACATATGCATCCACGAGCGCGAACACACCTTAAAGCTCAAGTTTTCTGGTATAGATATATAAACATATGTGTGCATATAGATGCACACAGGCACGCATGCATTGCCCATATTTCTTTAGGTGACACACGCATGTTCTCGGACGTGTGCACATACCGCCATACTACTCGTATGCCCGTTTACCTTCTACGTACATCCATATATGTGTAGGAAAGAATTCTGCTCTTCTTCATCGACGCTTGCGCTGTTTACAGTCGTACCTCAAGAGCATAGTCGTACACACGTTCGAAACGTCTGTTACATCTACACCTACTAGCCGGGTGCACCTGCATGCTGCTTTTTCCCCTACGTAGTCCATGCTTGTACTGGCGTCCGACCGCGCCGCTTTAAACTGGTCACCACCCGTAAACATATCTGTTTCGTCCATAAACCGTGTGAACACTTAGACGCTGTCCTTTTTCGAAACATGTTACAT
>NW_021148619.1:0-101 GCF_002837175.3 Physeter macrocephalus
TACCCTAACGATAACCCGTCCCCTGGCCCGTACACTCCCCCTAACACGTTTCCATACCCCAATCTCGACCCTAACCCTAAGCCGGGCCTAACCCTAACCCT
>NW_021148621.1:0-598 GCF_002837175.3 Physeter macrocephalus
TCTTTTTGCCTCTGTCTTTGTGTGTGTGTGTGTGTGTGAAATATTCGTACGAACAATACCCGCGCCGCGGCTGCCACACCACCGGCGTTTACCTCCGGATGTGGGGGGTGTGCATACACACACCTCTGCGCGCGAATAAATTTTTCTGCTCAGACGCAGATGGAAATATTTTTCATGTAGGTTTTCATGTAGGTTATCGACACGTGCGCGTACGCCAAAAAGGTATATGTATGTCCTATATACGCGTGTGCACCCGTGTGCATATAATGAATATGTATATATGTGTGTATGTGAGAGTCCAAGAACCCGCGTCTCCCCTTGTGTACGAAGGACGTACTGGTGTATATTTTGTGCGAGAGAGACAGAGGGAAAAAGGAATACGGGTGTTGTCTGCGGTCGGTGGGTGTGTCGCCGTGTGGAGAAAGCGAGGGAGGGAGGGAGATACGTTAAAAAAACGTCAGTCTTTATATGCCCGTGTGTACATCCACGCACGAATTTTTATGTGCCTCTCCACACAGAGATGTTGCCAGGGCGGATGCGTATGAGCAGCAGGTTTTTTCCTGTGCGTACATTCTCACGCGGGACGGGGAAGCAGAGA
>NW_021148621.1:6199-7082 GCF_002837175.3 Physeter macrocephalus
TGAACGGAATTATTTTTGTTGTCGCATTAACTTGGACACACGGACTAGTGGCGTCTTCTGCCCACAAACACGAATTTCGTGTATGTAAAGATGCTTGAGAAGGAAGCCGAAAGACACTTCGTCACAAAAGAAAATGGAAAATGAGTTAGACAGGGCAAATGCGCTGTACACACATCCCTGCTGTTGCACTGTGTATTGGAGGTAGTTTGAGATTTTGTCAATAATAGATTGAGGTCATATTGGGGATAAACTGTATGTGGAACTGCTACAGCAAGGACAACCTGATCCTCCACGTACAAAATAGAAGCCTGTTGCAACGGTGCTGCTGGAACCTCTGTGTAATGAAGGATGCCTGCGCCGATGAGCGTACCCACGCAGTGTCGTGGATGCAAAGCGGTGGCTGAGTGCTTGCCCTTGCTGGATAGTGCAGGACGCACTGTAAAACCTACACTTGTAACTCGTAGGCGCAGTGAAAAGCAACTATCTCTGCAATTATGGACGATGTAGGCGCGACTGCAAGCGTGCAGAGCCTTCGCAATGCACATACAAGTATGTATCCGCTTAGGTGTATAAAGTGATACCCGCGAAGATCTATCATGTGCGAACGTGCCGTACAGTATCCGCCTGTCTCGGACTTCACTGTTGTTGGCGCGTATGTATACACATGTGGGAATATTCACTCGTGAAAACATAGTGGGTTCTGACGCCTGCTGAAGCCTTCCCTACAATTCTTCTTGACATACGTAACGGCCCTCTCGTTACTCTGTAATTGTGTTAATACAGAAACAGGTGTGCAGAGTCCATCTCTTTACTCATGGTGTGGTCCTATATATACACATACACATACACCTGTATGAGTGGATATATACGTATACTACTTAAT
>NW_021148621.1:8175-8524 GCF_002837175.3 Physeter macrocephalus
TGCTGTGCACGGTGTTCGTCGCTCTTTGCCTGTATTTCCATCTCACGTCTTCCCCGGTACATCCTTCGAAGAGCCCCTGTTCTTCTTGTTGGTGCTGGAGCGGCTGCGTGAAGCTTCTGCTTGTGCTGCTGGAACTGCTGCTGGACCCTGTTATTTGCATGGCGGGCGCTCCGCATGCCTGTCGTCCTCGTTGCTGTGTATATATATGCAATGCTACTGGTGACTCCGCACACGGACGGAGCTGGACCGTGTATGTGACTACTGCTGTTGTGCGTGCTGCCTGTTTCACGTTAGAATCGCAGTTGCCCGTCTCGGCTCCCGCTGCTGTTGCCGTGGCTACTCTTGATGC
>NW_021148623.1:0-325 GCF_002837175.3 Physeter macrocephalus
TCTAAATACGTTTGTCTCTCAGTTGGTCACATATATGTACATATAAATGAAGGCATGCCACGGGCTGTGAAAAAGGTCCAGGAGTAAGGCTCCGCATTCACGCGGGTGAGTGCTGAGGTACACACCGACCTGCACGCATGTATGCATACGCCTTTTCAACACTTCGCATGTATGCACACATAGCTGATGTACAGGTTAGGCGTACACAAGTCCCTACGACTATGTTCCCTATGCCTTCTGCGTCTGTGTTACCAAATAAACATATAAACAGGGGATGGAAAGACGTTACTCGCCGCTTGCTGTCTGCCGTTCGGTCTCGCGGATA
>NW_021148623.1:8238-8521 GCF_002837175.3 Physeter macrocephalus
TATTTGCAGAGACAGCTGGGTGTATCTACACATATTCATGCAGAGATCTACACGTTCGACCACGTACCTACATAAACACATGCGTGCAACACTCGCGCAGCTTTCTGTACCGTGCTGCTGAACTGTGCAGGTACATCCATTCGTATGTGTACTAATTTTGTACACACATTCATACATACATATATCAATATAAGTCCGGGTCAGCAGACAGAACATCCCTTTCTGTCCATTTGTATATACGTCTAGGCGCCCCATACATGGCGTGAAACACTCTGTCTGTACT
>NW_021148624.1:0-8521 GCF_002837175.3 Physeter macrocephalus
GTGTGCACAATCAGGCTTGCTTGCTGAGATACTAATCGCAAACAGCCGCTGCTCTTCCTGCGGCAGCTTTTTCTTGGCATGCCTATTTTCAAGATGATAGACACCTACGGCTCTGCTTTCCTCTCCATATCCGCTGCGTGCAGAACGTTGCAGCTTCCTCCTGCCACAAGTCCAGCAGCGATGATGATCACACTGATCTTCACACTGCTGCCAAAATGAGCAAAAGTGCAAGCAACATCTGTGCCTCAGCCACAACTGTAAAAGCTGGGACATACTGATATATCTCACTTTTCCTATTTCAGTCGATGTTCAAATGCATACTGCACAAGCGGATCTGCAAACTTTTCACTGAAACGTAGCCTGTCTCAGCGCATCATCCTAAGGTGTTTGCTTATACAGCGGCAACGTCCCTATTAGGCGATGCCACGTGCAGCAGGCTTTTATAAGCTCTGCCCCTCGCAAAGCATTTTTCTGCATGCATCGCGGATATGTATTTTTTGAACGGTTTCCCGTACCTCTGACTCCACCTTTGCACCTGTGTATGTGTGTCCTCGTGCGTTGCTGCGCCGCAGCGCATCATTGACGTCGCCACAATCCTTTCTGCACAAACGTGTGGTACACTGCGACGAAGGTAGGACCAGACCATCTTTTTCTGCTTTACACATATACATACATATATTCAGGGCGCTAACATCTGGCAGCTTCCTGCACAGTGAACTGCTTGCAAGTCTGTTATGCATACCAGGATGTAATATCAACGCCTTGTGCATTTATATATTATTCTAAAGACATGCTCGGACGTAGCTCCTATGCTGCTCTCGCATTGTGGACGTGCAGACAGTAGTTCGTACGCTTCTGTTTTCGTGTGCGCCTAGCTGCACACAGCACATTTCACCTGCTGCAGGACAGGCTCCGCCGACACTGCACACCAGCCGGTACTGTATAAGTTTGGCAACATGGATAATAGGTACACATTCATATATTAACGTGTGGGGGCATGTAGGCCACGCCTATCAAGGAGCCTGCGGCCTGCGGATTTTACGTGTAGAAAGGAGGCAGCCGAACAAGCGGCTCTATTGTAAGAATCTCTGTGATCTATATAATCGCATGCAGACAGCAGCATATTGTCAGAATCTCTGTGATCTATATAATCGCATGCAGACAGCAGCATATTGTCAGAATCTCTGTGATCTATATAATCGCATGCAGACAGCAGCATATTGTCAGAATCTCTGTGATCTATATAATCGCATGCAGACAGCAGCATATTGTCAGAATCTCTGTGATCTATATAATCGCATGCAGACAGCAGCATATTGTCAGAATCTCTGTGATCTATATAATCGCATGCAGACAGCAGCATATTGTCAGAATCTCTGTGATCTATATAATCGCATGCAGACAGCAGCATATTGTCAGAATCTCTGTGATCTATATAATCGCATGCAGACAGCAGCATATTGTCAGAATCTCTGTGATCTATATAATCGCATGCAGACAGCAGCATATTGTCAGAATCTCTGTGATCTATATAATCGCATGCAGACAGCAGCATATTGTCAGAATCTCTGTGATCTATATAATCGCATGCAGACAGCAGCATATTGTCAGAATCTCTGTGATCTATATAATCGCATGCAGACAGCAGCATATTGTCAGAATCTCTGTGATCTATATAATCGCATGCAGACAGCAGCATATTGTCAGAATCTCTGTGATCTATATAATCGCATGCAGACAGCAGCATATTGTCAGAATCTCTGTGATCTATATAATCGCATGCAGACAGCAGCATATTGTCAGAATCTCTGTGATCTATATAATCGCATGCAGACAGCAGCATATTGTCAGAATCTCTGTGATCTATATAATCGCATGCAGACAGCAGCATATTGTCAGAATCTCTGTGATCTATATAATCGCATGCAGACAGCAGCATATTGTCAGAATCTCTGTGATCTATATAATCGCATGCAGACAGCAGCATATTGTCAGAATCTCTGTGATCTATATAATCGCATGCAGACAGCAGCATATTGTCAGAATCTCTGTGATCTATATAATCGCATGCAGACAGCAGCATATTGTCAGAATCTCTGTGATCTATATAATCGCATGCAGACAGCAGCATATTGTCAGAATCTCTGTGATCTATATAATCGCATGCAGACAGCAGCATATTGTCAGAATCTCTGTGATCTATATAATCGCATGCAGACAGCAGCATATTGTCAGAATCTCTGTGATCTATATAATCGCATGCAGACAGCAGCATATTGTCAGAATCTCTGTGATCTATATAATCGCATGCAGACAGCAGCATATTGTCAGAATCTCTGTGATCTATATAATCGCATGCAGACAGCAGCATATTGTCAGAATCTCTGTGATCTATATAATCGCATGCAGACAGCAGCATATTGTCAGAATCTCTGTGATCTATATAATCGCATGCAGACAGCAGCATATTGTCAGAATCTCTGTGATCTATATAATCGCATGCAGACAGCAGCATATTGTCAGAATCTCTGTGATCTATATAATCGCATGCAGACAGCAGCATATTGTCAGAATCTCTGTGATCTATATAATCGCATGCAGACAGCAGCATATTGTCAGAATCTCTGTGATCTATATAATCGCATGCAGACAGCAGCATATTGTCAGAATCTCTGTGATCTATATAATCGCATGCAGACAGCAGCATATTGTCAGAATCTCTGTGATCTATATAATCGCATGCAGACAGCAGCATATTGTCAGAATCTCTGTGATCTATATAATCGCATGCAGACAGCAGCATATTGTCAGAATCTCTGTGATCTATATAATCGCATGCAGACAGCAGCATATTGTCAGAATCTCTGTGATCTATATAATCGCATGCAGACAGCAGCATATTGTCAGAATCTCTGTGATCTATATAATCGCATGCAGACAGCAGCATATTGTCAGAATCTCTGTGATCTATATAATCGCATGCAGACAGCAGCATATTGTCAGAATCTCTGTGATCTATATAATCGCATGCAGACAGCAGCATATTGTCAGAATCTCTGTGATCTATATAATCGCATGCAGACAGCAGCATATTGTCAGAATCTCTGTGATCTATATAATCGCATGCAGACAGCAGCATATTGTCAGAATCTCTGTGATCTATATAATCGCATGCAGACAGCAGCATATTGTCAGAATCTCTGTGATCTATATAATCGCATGCAGACAGCAGCATATTGTCAGAATCTCTGTGATCTATATAATCGCATGCAGACAGCAGCATATTGTCAGAATCTCTGTGATCTATATAATCGCATGCAGACAGCAGCATATTGTCAGAATCTCTGTGATCTATATAATCGCATGCAGACAGCAGCATATTGTCAGAATCTCTGTGATCTATATAATCGCATGCAGACAGCAGCATATTGTCAGAATCTCTGTGATCTATATAATCGCATGCAGACAGCAGCATATTGTCAGAATCTCTGTGATCTATATAATCGCATGCAGACAGCAGCATATTGTCAGAATCTCTGTGATCTATATAATCGCATGCAGACAGCAGCATATTGTCAGAATCTCTGTGATCTATATAATCGCATGCAGACAGCAGCATATTGTCAGAATCTCTGTGATCTATATAATCGCATGCAGACAGCAGCATATTGTCAGAATCTCTGTGATCTATATAATCGCATGCAGACAGCAGCATATTGTCAGAATCTCTGTGATCTATATAATCGCATGCAGACAGCAGCATATTGTCAGAATCTCTGTGATCTATATAATCGCATGCAGACAGCAGCATATTGTCAGAATCTCTGTGATCTATATAATCGCATGCAGACAGCAGCATATTGTCAGAATCTCTGTGATCTATATAATCGCATGCAGACAGCAGCATATTGTCAGAATCTCTGTGATCTATATAATCGCATGCAGACAGCAGCATATTGTCAGAATCTCTGTGATCTATATAATCGCATGCAGACAGCAGCATATTGTCAGAATCTCTGTGATCTATATAATCGCATGCAGACAGCAGCATATTGTCAGAATCTCTGTGATCTATATAATCGCATGCAGACAGCAGCATATTGTCAGAATCTCTGTGATCTATATAATCGCATGCAGACAGCAGCATATTGTCAGAATCTCTGTGATCTATATAATCGCATGCAGACAGCAGCATATTGTCAGAATCTCTGTGATCTATATAATCGCATGCAGACAGCAGCATATTGTCAGAATCTCTGTGATCTATATAATCGCATGCAGACAGCAGCATATTGTCAGAATCTCTGTGATCTATATAATCGCATGCAGACAGCAGCATATTGTCAGAATCTCTGTGATCTATATAATCGCATGCAGACAGCAGCATATTGTCAGAATCTCTGTGATCTATATAATCGCATGCAGACAGCAGCATATTGTCAGAATCTCTGTGATCTATATAATCGCATGCAGACAGCAGCATATTGTCAGAATCTCTGTGATCTATATAATCGCATGCAGACAGCAGCATATTGTCAGAATCTCTGTGATCTATATAATCGCATGCAGACAGCAGCATATTGTCAGAATCTCTGTGATCTATATAATCGCATGCAGACAGCAGCATATTGTCAGAATCTCTGTGATCTATATAATCGCATGCAGACAGCAGCATATTGTCAGAATCTCTGTGATCTATATAATCGCATGCAGACAGCAGCATATTGTCAGAATCTCTGTGATCTATATAATCGCATGCAGACAGCAGCATATTGTCAGAATCTCTGTGATCTATATAATCGCATGCAGACAGCAGCATATTGTCAGAATCTCTGTGATCTATATAATCGCATGCAGACAGCAGCATATTGTCAGAATCTCTGTGATCTATATAATCGCATGCAGACAGCAGCATATTGTCAGAATCTCTGTGATCTATATAATCGCATGCAGACAGCAGCATATTGTCAGAATCTCTGTGATCTATATAATCGCATGCAGACAGCAGCATATTGTCAGAATCTCTGTGATCTATATAATCGCATGCAGACAGCAGCATATTGTCAGAATCTCTGTGATCTATATAATCGCATGCAGACAGCAGCATATTGTCAGAATCTCTGTGATCTATATAATCGCATGCAGACAGCAGCATATTGTCAGAATCTCTGTGATCTATATAATCGCATGCAGACAGCAGCATATTGTCAGAATCTCTGTGATCTATATAATCGCATGCAGACAGCAGCATATTGTCAGAATCTCTGTGATCTATATAATCGCATGCAGACAGCAGCATATTGTCAGAATCTCTGTGATCTATATAATCGCATGCAGACAGCAGCATATTGTCAGAATCTCTGTGATCTATATAATCGCATGCAGACAGCAGCATATTGTCAGAATCTCTGTGATCTATATAATCGCATGCAGACAGCAGCATATTGTCAGAATCTCTGTGATCTATATAATCGCATGCAGACAGCAGCATATTGTCAGAATCTCTGTGATCTATATAATCGCATGCAGACAGCAGCATATTGTCAGAATCTCTGTGATCTATATAATCGCATGCAGACAGCAGCATATTGTCAGAATCTCTGTGATCTATATAATCGCATGCAGACAGCAGCATATTGTCAGAATCTCTGTGATCTATATAATCGCATGCAGACAGCAGCATATTGTCAGAATCTCTGTGATCTATATAATCGCATGCAGACAGCAGCATATTGTCAGAATCTCTGTGATCTATATAATCGCATGCAGACAGCAGCATATTGTCAGAATCTCTGTGATCTATATAATCGCATGCAGACAGCAGCATATTGTCAGAATCTCTGTGATCTATATAATCGCATGCAGACAGCAGCATATTGTCAGAATCTCTGTGATCTATATAATCGCATGCAGACAGCAGCATATTGTCAGAATCTCTGTGATCTATATAATCGCATGCAGACAGCAGCATATTGTCAGAATCTCTGTGATCTATATAATCGCATGCAGACAGCAGCATATTGTCAGAATCTCTGTGATCTATATAATCGCATGCAGACAGCAGCATATTGTCAGAATCTCTGTGATCTATATAATCGCATGCAGACAGCAGCATATTGTCAGAATCTCTGTGATCTATATAATCGCATGCAGACAGCAGCATATTGTCAGAATCTCTGTGATCTATATAATCGCATGCAGACAGCAGCATATTGTCAGAATCTCTGTGATCTATATAATCGCATGCAGACAGCAGCATATTGTCAGAATCTCTGTGATCTATATAATCGCATGCAGACAGCAGCATATTGTCAGAATCTCTGTGATCTATATAATCGCATGCAGACAGCAGCATATTGTCAGAATCTCTGTGATCTATATAATCGCATGCAGACAGCAGCATATTGTCAGAATCTCTGTGATCTATATAATCGCATGCAGACAGCAGCATATTGTCAGAATCTCTGTGATCTATATAATCGCATGCAGACAGCAGCATATTGTCAGAATCTCTGTGATCTATATAATCGCATGCAGACAGCAGCATATTGTCAGAATCTCTGTGATCTATATAATCGCATGCAGACAGCAGCATATTGTCAGAATCTCTGTGATCTATATAATCGCATGCAGACAGCAGCATATTGTCAGAATCTCTGTGATCTATATAATCGCATGCAGACAGCAGCATATTGTCAGAATCTCTGTGATCTATATAATCGCATGCAGACAGCAGCATATTGTCAGAATCTCTGTGATCTATATAATCGCATGCAGACAGCAGCATAT
The DNA here is from genome assembly GCF_002837175.3 of Physeter macrocephalus. Taxonomy (NCBI): domain Eukaryota; kingdom Metazoa; phylum Chordata; class Mammalia; order Artiodactyla; family Physeteridae; genus Physeter; species Physeter macrocephalus. Next base: position 6,790 of record NW_021148624.1, read on the forward strand.
TGTCAGAATCTCTGTGATCTATATAATCGCATGCAGACAGCAGCATATTGTCAGAATCTCTGTGATCTATATAATCGCATGCAGACAGCAGCATATTGTCAGAATCTCTGTGATCTATATAATCGCATGCAGACAGCAGCATATTGTCAGAATCTCTGTGATCTATATAATCGCATGCAGACAGCAGCATATTGTCAGAATCTCTGTGATCTATATAATCGCATGCAGACAGCAGCATATTGTCAGAATCTCTGTGATCTATATAATCGCATGCAGACAGCAGCATATTGTCAGAATCTCTGTGATCTATATAATCGCATGCAGACAGCAGCATATTGTCAGAATCTCTGTGATCTATATAATCGCATGCAGACAGCAGCATATTGTCAGAATCTCTGTGATCTATATAATCGCATGCAGACAGCAGCATATTGTCAGAATCTCTGTGATCTATATAATCGCATGCAGACAGCAGCATATTGTCAGAATCTCTGTGATCTATATAATCGCATGCAGACAGCAGCATATTGTCAGAATCTCTGTGATCTATATAATCGCATGCAGACAGCAGCATATTGTCAGAATCTCTGTGATCTATATAATCGCATGCAGACAGCAGCATATTGTCAGAATCTCTGTGATCTATATAATCGCATGCAGACAGCAGCATATTGTCAGAATCTCTGTGATCTATATAATCGCATGCAGACAGCAGCATATTGTCAGAATCTCTGTGATCTATATAATCGCATGCAGACAGCAGCATATTGTCAGAATCTCTGTGATCTATATAATCGCATGCAGACAGCAGCATATTGTCAGAATCTCTGTGATCTATATAATCGCATGCAGACAGCAGCATATTGTCAGAATCTCTGTGATCTATATAATCGCATGCAGACAGCAGCATATTGTCAGAATCTCTGTGATCTATATAATCGCATGCAGACAGCAGCATATTGTCAGAATCTCTGTGATCTATATAATCGCATGCAGACAGCAGCATATTGTCAGAATCTCTGTGATCTATATAATCGCATGCAGACAGCAGCATATTGTCAGAATCTCTGTGATCTATATAATCGCATGCAGACAGCAGCATATTGTCAGAATCTCTGTGATCTATATAATCGCATGCAGACAGCAGCATATTGTCAGAATCTCTGTGATCTATATAATCGCATGCAGACAGCAGCATATTGTCAGAATCTCTGTGATCTATATAATTGCATGCAGACAGCAGCTTATTGCCAGAATCTCTGTGATCTATATAATCGCATGCAGACAGCAGCATATTGTCAGAATCTCTGTGATCTATATAATTGCATGCAGACAGCAGCTTATTGCCAGAATCTCTGTGATCTATATAATCGCATGCAGACAGCAGCTAATAAGAATCTCTGTGATGTATATAATATAATTGCATGCAGACAGCAGCATATTGTCAGAATCTCTGTGATCTATATAATTGCATGCAGACAGCAGCTTATTGCCAGAATCTCTGTGATCTATATAATCGCATGCAGAGAGCAGCTTATTGCCAGAATGTCTGTGATGTATATAATATAACCAGCCTATTTACCCCACCTGCGAGAGAGATAAATATAAATTGGTGGGTGATGTCGCCTGCTGCTGGTGCTGCTGGTGATGCAGGCTGTCGATCTTTCACTCTCATTTGAATTGCTGCGCATCACGCTGCTCTCCACGTTCGCCTCTACCCTCTCTGCGCAGG
>NW_021148625.1:0-442 GCF_002837175.3 Physeter macrocephalus
TTGTAATATTTTTCACAGTAAAAAAGTCGAGGAAACAGGGCCTGCACAGGAAGAAGCACAGTACATTTCTGCGAGTCTCCATGCCAACAAGAGTTAGTCACTAGCTGGTATGCCGTTTTAACAGCATGTGTGTTCTCAAATGCATACCCCAGAGCCCTGAGCTTCTCCATCTGCGACTTTGTGTCTTCCAGGAAACATTTTTACTATCTTTCTTGCGCGTGGAGCTTCCGGAAGAAATAGGGTCATGATTTTTCTCACCAACACAACCCCTTACAATACCATGCAACTTCCCCCCTGTGTGAAAAATAAGCCACCTCCGCTGTGTATGCAAAACCATGCCTGTCTTCTTTTTTCCGGCACATTTCGTGTAGCCTGTGCAATTCAAACCTCAAGGCCGGATACGTACGAGGCTTGCGTTTTGTCCAAATACTACGGGCAGTGG
>NW_021148625.1:8318-8520 GCF_002837175.3 Physeter macrocephalus
CACATGCACAACAAGTGAATAAGCATGCCTGCGCATATAGAAGAGCCTTCATGCGTTAATTTTGTGTGCGGTGACAACCGTTTGTAGAACTGCTTCGCCTGCGGACACAGTTTGCTTTGGATCCTTACGAGCGCGTGAACACAGGCACTTGTTAGCGATTGTGCATGCCTCCCGCTTCCTTCCCTGTCGGTCTCTTCCTCCT
>NW_021148626.1:0-2395 GCF_002837175.3 Physeter macrocephalus
CCAGATAGGACACAGCAGATGGCAGAAAGCCATTACTTCCACTGAAACAGCTTCAAAAAATACATAAATTTTTAAAAGTCTCTTTAATGGAAGCAAAGAACTAAAATTAACAGAGACAGGGGAGCCCTTCCTAGATGAGCTGAGATGGCCAACTGTGTACTTCTCTGGGAGCATTTGTCAAGTCTAGGCCAAGGCTGAAAATTAGGGTAGCATCAGCAGCGGGACCCTCCTAGGGGAAGGGAAACCAGTGGAGCACCTGACATGTAGGCCAGCGTGACCAACTGGAATCTGTAAATACCCCTGATGTGTGGCTGGTTTTCCTTGCGGGATGTCTGCTGAGTGATTAGGGGGCACGCTAGGCTAGCGGACTGAACCTTCTAATCATCAAATCATGTTTAAAAGGAAGCTAACTAACAGAACATTGGTTTCCCAAGGGCAAAACCAATTTTCTATGGTAGAAAAAAATGTTTATGAGAGCTGAAAAAAATCATGTTTTAAATTTTTAAACGAGATTTAGAAAATTTGTTACAGGAAATCAGGATTTTGTTTTAATTTTATTTATTTATTTATTTATGGCCGCACTGGGTCTTCTTTTCTGTGCGCGGGCTTCCTCTAGTTGCGGCGAGCGGGGGCCACTCTTCATCGCGGTGCGCGGGCCTCTCACTGTCGCGGCCTGTGTTGTTGAGAAGCACAGGCACCAGACGCGCAGTCTCAGTAGTTGTGGCTCACGGGCCCAGCTGCTCCGCGGCATGTGGGATCTTCCCAGACCAGGGCTCGAACCCTTGTCCCCTGCATTGGCAGGCAGACTGTCAACCACTGCACGACCAGGGAAGCCCCAGGAAATCAGGATTTTAAAACCCATTTTGTATTAACATTTTCACCAAGATTGTTCTTTAATATGCGTTCTGAGAGTTGCATAATGTACATTGCCATCCGAACTATTTTAATCCAAACATACTTTCTGGCAGCTTGCCTCAATCTACTATCATTTGTACGTGTGTTTATAATTATGGCAATTAGAGGGTTATTCATATATGAGTTATTTAAAAGTGCCTTAGGACAAAGAGAGCACCATTGAAAATGATACATGCATTCTTTTCATTGAAAATGATACATGGATTCTTTTTTCAAGACAACAGTATTTTTTTCCTTAGATTTCACGGCATCTGCATAGTGTACCCTGAGTCAAGTTTTGGTTGGCAGTGTCAAGATGGCTGCACTGCTCCTCGCTGTGTTCAAGTTAGAAAGAGGCATTGTGGTGTGACAAGTAAAGGCTCTGTGGCTTGGGAATCAAAGCACCTGTGTTCAAGTTCCAATGACACCGGTTTCTACTTGTGCCATCCTAGGTAAGTGACTCTTGTCTTTGAGGCTCAGAGTCTTCCTTTGTAAAAGAATATCTGCTCTGCTTACCTCTCAAAAGTTTTGCTCTGAGCATCAGGTCATGTGATACAACATAATGCATAAAGTAAAAGTGCTAACCAACTGTCAGGGATTGTTAATAAGGCACTCAATCTCTCTCTGTACCCGTTTCTGTGTTTTCAAATTCGGAGAATTACCTACTCAACACTCACTTTCTGTCCTGTAGCAAGGATTGTAAAATAACCTAATCTGCTTCGAGCTTACGAGTAATATGATTTCTGAGATGAGACTTGCCCTCTAAAGCTTCACAAGCACCCTAGAAGTTGTTACAGAGAATGGAGAGCTTGGATGGGGGGAATAATGTGGTTCGAATGACAGTACTTCCAAAAAGGGAAAAGCACTTGCGAGAGTAGTTAAAGGAATGACTGACAGCTCTGAGGAAAATTTTCACGGTAACCTCAGGTAATTATGCACCTAATTGCTGCTCCCAGAATCATGGTGCAGAAGAAGAATCAGGCTTGGTATGGGCACAATTATGTCCTCCTCCTCCTCCAGTGTGAAGAGAAATGCCAAGAAGGGAAGGAGGGAAGGAATGGTGCCATTAAGTGAAGTAGAAAGAACAGACTGCAGTTATAAATGCTGAGACTTTCCCAATGAATTAAACTCTTAGTGGGTGTTTTTTCTTTGATCAATGATGCATTATGGGATAATATGATTTATTTTATCTTTTTAGTCTTTAGTAGCTGTAGAACTGTTTCAAAATATATACTTAACTGAGAACAGGTCCGTCAACATTTGGTTAAAATATTTTTCATTATGTGGAAGTAGTTTGTTTTTATTTACTTTCGTATTAATGAGGGAAAATTATGTTGACTTGATATATTAGTCATATTAATAGAGCATCATTAAATGAATTTTCATGAAATCATTTCTGCAACAGATCTTCTCTGGAAAAGATTAAAGAATAAAGTATTTTCCGGGTTAAGCTCTACATAATTCACACACACACACACACACACACACACACACACACACA
>NW_021148626.1:2973-8516 GCF_002837175.3 Physeter macrocephalus
GCGCACGGTATTTGTTTTTCTCTTTCTGACGTCACTTCACGCTGTATGACAGACTCTAGGTCTATCCACCTCACTACAAATAGCTCAGTTTCATTTCTTGTATGGCTGAGTAATATTCTATTGTATATCTGTGCCACATGTTCTTTATCTGTTCGTCTGTCGGTGGACACTTCGGTTGCTTCCATGTCCTGGCTATTGTAAATAGTGATTCTGAACCACTGCGCCACCAGGGAAGTCCCCAGAGATTATTTCTTATGGGAGGCCCTCCTCAACCCCCCATCAGTCTCTTCCCTGCTGACACAGACTCCCACAGCCTTACGTAACTAACTGCTCCTTCATAGCACCCTACACGGTTTTAATTTCACACGTATTTGTAAGTTCCCTTTTTATAACCCTCTGTTCTACTGAACCTTTCCCTCCTGCCTCATCATTTTATCTCTAGTGCCTGGCAGTGCTTGGCATATCTTCGGGGCTCAGTAAGTGCCTGTTGAATACATAGTTGGAGGCAGAGGACAAGGCTTAGGAGGGAAGGTCGAGGCTTTGTTTTCTACATGTTGAGAAATGGTCCTCGTGGGCGCGCCGATTCCTCCAGCCGCGCGAAGCGAGCGGCGCGTGCTGACAAGGGCCCAGCGTGAGGCGTGCCGGCTGGTTCAACTCCGGTCGCCGCGCTGACATCAGCAGCGGCCCGGGTCGCACCAGCACCGGCCGCGGGGGGCTGCGCTGCCCGCCCTGCCGCTCTTCGTGCCGCCGCTGTAGCGCCCGCGGGCTGCGCACCACGGGCTAGGGGCTCGTTGGGACCGCGGACCGTCAGGTCCCGGCGAAGCGCCAGAAGCAACCGAGCCGCGAGCGACAGCAGCCGCAGGCGCCGCCGCCGCCGCCGTGCCGGAGCCATATTGCCCTTGCTGCGGGAGAGGCGCACGGCAGTGACGTCACGGGTGCGCCAAGGCCTCGCGGACGGTGTTTGGCGCGGCTCAGTAAGGCCCGCGGAACTGGCGAAGTGTGTGGAAGGAGCAGGATCTGTAGAGCTCAGCAGCGGCGAGGTCGGTAGGTGGGAACAGGGGATGGTGACTCCAGGCCCCGGCCACCCTTGGGGAAGGGTGCGCGATGGAGGCAGGACCGGGGTCCGACGATTCGCGGCGATGGGGCCCTGGCCTTAGGAGCCAGGAGGGCGGAGGGCGGAGGGCTTGTGGCGATCCGCTGTCCGATCCCTGCAGTGCTCTTTTGTCACCCTCCCAGCTCCTGTCTTGGCTTGGCCAGTTCGGGTCTCCCCCTGTAACTTATGAGGGTGCGGCGATGTTTTCCCGGGTGTGGTCCCCGTGTAAGGTCTTTGAATACAAGTATTTATTGAGAGTCTGAGTGAATGGTCAGGCCTGGGGGCCGAGACCAGGAGTCCGGAGTCGTAGATCCAGGCTCACCCTTCCCTTAGAGCTCCCCAGAGAGCTGAGGGCCCCGAGGGCAAGCTGATGGCCTTCAGCGTATCTTCTCTTCAGTCAAGAGAACTCATCGCTTGGTACTTTTCCCCTTTCTTTTCAGCTGAGCTTCATTCTCCCCTCCCTTGTCACCCCTTCCAACTTCTCATCCTGAACCCACTGCTTTCTTGGCTAGTTCACCTCCCCACCGGCTTTGCAGTCAGCTACCTCAATTCCGTAAATAGCAGCGAGGAGGGTCCTGCTAAAGGTTTGTGGCTTGCCTCACAAAGCCATCCATGGTCAGGCAGAATATTCTACTTGAATTCAGTTGTTCAGGTTGCCAAAAAGCCTTACGCTACTGGTACTCCTTGAACGGATCCCGAAAATGGGTGTCAGATCATTTCTGTAATTTCCATTGCCTGGGGTAGGAGATAAGGTCAATGCGGATTAAACCACCTGGGAGGTTCTTAACATCTGGAGAAAGAGCTTTACTTTCATGAGATACCGTAATAGAGGTAAATGCTGTTAAATTTCAAATAGCATTTTGAGACACGGTAGACTTTCTGGAGAGTTACCTCTAAGCCAGCAGAGAGGAGAGAGTTTTGAGTACGCATGGGTGAACAGAGTCATTGGATAGAGCAGTGGCTCTTGAGTGAGGGTGATTTTGTCCTCACCCTTCCCCCGGGACGTTTGACAGTGGATGGAGACGTTTTTCTTTGTCACATCCGGAGGGGCGGGGGTGCTGCAGGCATCTAGTGGGTAGAGGCCAGGATGCTACTACCTATGGTACAAGGCACAGGACAGCCCTCCCCACCACCCCCAAAGAGTTATCTGGCCCCAAATGTCAATAGTGTGCTATGGAGAAACCTTGGAGAGGGGCTGAGGACTGAAGAGAGGCTCGGGTTGTCCCATGTACTCTCACTTCAGGTAGTCGGTCACATTTGCCAGACTCTTGTGTGGCCCTGCCCCTTTCCCAGAATCTGTAGCAGGCACAGTGATGCCAATGCTTGTCATGTCCTTGGGATGAGAAAACCTTGGGGGCTCCTGAAAGTCATAAACACAGGAAGGAGTGCTTTAGGAGGGTGACGTGGGAGCAGAGAACTTGAGGAAGAACAAAATTGTCCTCATGTGTTTGGGAAATGTGCCAGATGGAAAAGAGATGAGGTGTGTCATGGGGTGTTCCATTCCAGAAGGCAGACTGGGACTGATGCGTGACAGGGAGTCAGATTCTGAATTTGGTATAGACTGCGGTAGCAACTAGCAATGCCTAGATCTGTCTAGGGCGGGTGCTGGGTTTTCTGTCACCGCAGAGTTCCTGTATAGGCTGGTGACCACTGATGGGTGATGTGATAGAGGGGGGCTGATATAAAGGACGCTCTGAGATATTGTGATTCTACACTACTTTTACGATTCTTTCCCAGGACTCGGAGCTCCTGGTTCGTGAGCTGCAGAGCTCCTTGGATGTCTGCTCTGACATGTTTCATCCATTTACATGTGCCACTCATTTTTCAGGTACAAAACCCAGAACCGCTTTGCACAAAGCCAGAAGGGACACACGGAAAGAATGATCGGAAAAGAATAATACATAGGTTATGTATTTGCATTGACTTTCTCCAAATATTTGAGACAGGGTCGCTGGTTAGTGGCTGCTTTCTCGTGCTCGAGCCCTTACAATGGGATCACCTCAGAACGTCATAGGGATTGGAGCCTGTCGGAGCCTGTCTGTCTCTGCCCATGGCCCCTAGTTTCTTCTGGTCATGGCTTTAGATACTGTGTATAAGGCCCTTGTCTTTTCCTCCTGCTCACAGCAGACATTGAGTAACCTCTGGTTGTGACTGAGATGCATATTTCACAGTATAGTACTTTAGAAATGAGACAGGTTTACTTATTGTGGAAACCAACGTCGGCTCCTGGGAGTGTTAGTGTCACTTGGTAATGTTTTTTCCCAGGGCTGCCATGGTAACTGACGTTGCCTGGTTAGTCCCTAAGGTTTGAAAAGAATTCTTCCTTGGCTCTCAGGTGATAGTGGTACATTCCTTCATTCATTTATTCATTCAGGAAATATTTTCTGAGCACCAAGTATGTGCCAGGTAATTTTCCTATGGACAGTGAACGAAACAGACACAATTCCTGCCCCAGTGAACTGTATACGCTGATGTAATTGGCTTGGGGTGAGGCCTTGCCATTGGTAGTTTTAAAAATCTCTCCAGATGATTGTCGTGTACAGCTAGGTTTGAGAATCGCAGTTGTAAATGAAGCACTTTGGGAACTGCAAAGGCATTGCAGACATACATACAAAGTGGCTATTGGTATTCCTTCACTATTCCTGCATTTTCCTGCCTGCATCAGCACTGTTGTGCAAGTGCTGATCATTTTCTTTTCAGCCCTTTTCGCTGTTTGCCTAGACCCTTTATCCCTCTTTCCAGCCTAACACCCTACCTCCTCCTTGTCTTTCAACCTCCAGTCCATCATCTGTTTGGGATTTATCCTAAGCTCGGTGGGAAGCCATTGCAGGGTATAAAGAGAGAAGTGGTGTTCGCAGAGATGCCTTTTTCAGACACCATACTGGCCACTGTAAGAGAATGGATAGCAGGGGGCAGGAGTAGATTTGGGGGAGACTCCCTAGGAGACTGGTTTTGTGCACAGTGGTGGCCTTGGAGATGGGGTAAAGGAGGCAGGTTAGAGTCCTATTTGGAAGGTTAGTGATGGCTTGGAGGTGGATAGGAGTTAGTGATGAATTGGATGTGGGGAATGTGGGTTAAGGATGTGTAATTGGGTAAATGGAGGTGCTACTTACTGAAATGGGAAACATTTTCTGCCCACATATTGGCCTGATAAACACCTTCTCACCCTTTAGACCTTGAATCAGAGATTCCTTCTTGTTTTATTCTATTCTATTTTCCTTTATTTCCTTTTTATTGGGGCTGCGATGCCCGCTTGCAGGATCTCAGTTCCCCAACCACGGATTGGACCCAGGCCCCCTGAGCTGGAGGCACGGGGTCGTAACCCCTGGACCACCGGGGAATTCCCAGCAGACTTTTCTTCTTTCTTTTTTTAATATAAGTTTTAATTCATTACTTCATTAATGTTTGGGAGCGTTGGGTCTTCGTTGCCGCGTGTAGGCTTTCTGTAGTTGGGGCGAGCAGGGGCTACTCTTGGTTGCGGTGCACGGGCTTCTCACTGCAGGGGCTTCTCATGTTGCGGAGCACGGGCTCTATGCCCGTGGACTTCAGTAGTCGTGGCGCATGGGCTCGGTAGCGGTGGCTCGCGGGCTTACTTGCTCCGCGGCATGTGGGATTTTCCCGGACCAGGAAGCAAACCCGTGTCCCCTGCATTGGCAGGCGGGTTGTCTTTTGTGTGTTTGCTTTTAACCATCTTTGTTGGAGTATGATTGCTTTACAGTGGTGTGTTAGTTCCCGTGGTGTAACAAAGTGAATCAGCTAGATGCATAGGTATATCCCCATATCCCCTCCCTCCTGCGTCTCCCTCCCAACCCTCCTGATCCCACCCCTCCAGGTGGTCGCAAGGCACTGTGCTGAACTCCCTGTGCTATGCAGCTGCTTCCCACCAGCTAGCTATTTTACATTTGGTATTGTATATATGTCAGTGCTACTCTCTTATTTCGTCCCGGCTTACCCTTCCCCCTCCCCGTGTCCTCAAGTCCATTCTCTACGTCTGCGTCTTTATTCCTGCCCTGCCCCTAGGTTCATGAGAAACTTTTTTTTTTTATAGTTTCCATATATACGTGTTAGCACACGGTATTTGTTTTTCTTTTTCTGACTTAACTTCACGCTGTATGACAGACTCTAGGTCTATCCACCTCACTACAAATAGCTCAGTTTCATTTCTTGTATGGCTGAGTAACATTCTATTGTATGTCTATGCCACATGTTCTTTATCTGTTCGTCTGTCGGTGGACACTTCGGTTGCTTCCATGTCAGTATTTGATGTGGTACTTTTTAGGGATGACCCTTCTGTGTGCTGGGCACTCTAAGGAATAGAGATCTTAATTGAGCATGGTTGTTGACATTTAGAAACTTTACAGTTGAGTTGAGAAAAAAGAGCAGTAATAACCTGAATAATTAAGTAGTCATACGAGAAATAAAAATATTAGATGTCAGAAGAAGAGGTGAA
>NW_021148627.1:0-337 GCF_002837175.3 Physeter macrocephalus
GCGTGTTGTAATACGTCGATTCCTTCGCAGAGAGGGGGGTGTAGGTGATGGGCGCGGGCGCGTGTGTATAGCGGCGCTCCTGAGAGACACAGACTCTCTACCGATCTTGACTTCACTTCTCTCTATACCACTGCAAAACGTTCCCTTTCCCTCTCCCTTCTTGACTGAAGAAAACAGAGGTTTCCGTAGTTTCCTCGTGAAGGTCCAGTAGACACACTCTCTTTCGTCTCAACTAGGAGCTGGTCAAAGCAGTGCAGCCTGTGCGTGCTTGTCTACTTTAGTGAGAGTGCAGCTGCTTCATTATCTCTGCTTATCTGCAGGACACCACTTACAGAGT
>NW_021148627.1:8196-8516 GCF_002837175.3 Physeter macrocephalus
CCATGTTGCTGCAGATGGCAAAATTTCATTCTTTTTTATGGCTTAATAGTATTCCATTGTGTGTGTGTGTGTGTGTGTGTGTGTGTGTGTGTGAGTATGCCTGAGAAGCTGGGTCATCTGCATACTTCCTGTAGGGCTCTTCGTCCTGCTGGTAAAGCAGGCGGGTCCCAAGTAAAGACAAGAGACCAACAGTTAAGCAGAGACGTGATGTACACATACTCGTGTTTGCTTGCAGTTGCTGCGGGTGGAAGAGAAATTGAAAGTCGAGGCCCTCACGCAGCTCAAAATCATCGAGCTTGCATGCAGGTATGAAGGACAGC
>NW_021148629.1:0-2344 GCF_002837175.3 Physeter macrocephalus
ATAAGAGTGCGCAGTGTATAGACAGAAAAAAAAGCTGCCTGTAGGAAGACCTATCTGCATCGCCAACCCACACAGATGGGGACTTCACTACTTCACTGCCCTTTTGCCGTTGAGTGCCCTGTGTGTGTCAGATGTACTTTGAGTAAGAGTGTTCATGCTTAATGCAGAGTCAGGGTGGTCGTACTAGGCTCCTGTTAAAAACGCCTACAACAACTAATTGGGTGTATGCTCGGAAGTGAAATAGTTTATTCTACGGTCTAACAAGGTGTGGTGATATTTCTGCACCTGGTTACATGTATCCAAACATTCTAACGTGTTGGCACAGGATCGACACGGGCGCAGAAGCAAGGGAGGCAGGCGCAGAGTCACTGTAGGCGTACACTGGGGAGACTGGATATGCAGCAGTGCTGTGACATGTGTAGCAGTATATAACCATTCGCCGCTGTTACACACTTTTGAGTTTGTTCCCCAAGACATGTGTGTCTAAATGCACTGCAGGAATATCGCGGAAGACGTGTGTGTCTAGCTGGACTGCGGGAATATCGCTGTGTTCTCAAATGTTTGTTTCTGCTCTGTCGCATGTTACAAAGGAACTGATGGTGCGCCTGTGCGTCAAGCGCTCTGCGTTCGTGGGCGAGGACCGAGCTACATGCGTAAGTTTTTCACTCAAGAAGAGTAAATACTAATTTGGACGTTTTTGCTACCTATTGTATATGTGAAGCAGCTGAGGTAAACAGGAGCAGAAAAAGTGAATGAGAAGAACTCAGTCTGATCTTCCTCCTCGTACAGGCAGTCAGACGCTGTGGAGGCCAAAAAGAGTGTGCTTCGTATCTCTTTGTTGGTGTTGCGGAAGCTCTGTACCATGAAAAACTGGAACGTCTTGTCAAGTGTCGTATTTCTGTTTGTCCTCATGGTGCAGTCGTGTGCTTCAATTCTACAACTTGAATGTCCGTAGTATTGTTGTGCTACGTGCCTGAGCTGCCCATTTCTAGCACAATTTCACGCAGTAAAATTCCCTCTCGTTCTGCGGTGCCGGCCTTTGTGCTACTATGGTAGAGAGTGGTGGGCTGCTCGTGGGTGGAGAAAGATTTCCGAAGTCACACGCGAACTTTACTGCGCGTTGTGGAGGACTACGCCGACAGGTTATGAGGAGCCCTCGTGGTATTCTGCTACGGTGTCCCCTTGCGAAAGCGAAACGGCTCCCGGATTTACATCAACCCCTCCTTCGAATAAGTAGACTACGTTTTTAATCTCAGTAGTATGGCGCCGGTACCCACCGTTTCCTTCGCGTAGAATGTTCGTACTAAAGGTTTGAACTTCTGTGCACGGAGGAGGACTCTCTAGCAGCGCCTACAGTCTATGTCTTGTATAAAAGCCTTCATGTCGCTCTCGTCTGCGACTTCAGACATTCCTTTATTACAAAGACGACAACTACTCTGCACGAAAGGCTGTTCGTGGCCCTCATAGCTGATTTGCTGTATCATTTCTCAAGAAGACCACAGGGCTCAGTAAAGGTTGCTCTTGGTAAGCAGAAGAGCGAAGAAGCTGAACTCCACAACGAAGGCGGCTATGCATATCAGGCGGCGGCACCGTGGATATCTCTGCGGGAAGCCAGCAAGATTTCTCTTGCTTAAGGAAGAAAAGTATTTCTTCTCGGCAGCAGGTCTCCCTCTAGGTGTAGTAGTGGGTTGTAGTACAATCACCGAACCCGAGCACACGCGCTAGCAGTGGAATATTCAATACGGCCGATGTTCTTGTACAAACGTCTTGAGGATCCTCCGTGCCGAAAACGGCAGCAGCTACTAAACACCATCGTTGCGTGTAGTATTACCTCCTGTATCGTCTAAGAGCTGACCTCGTGTAGGTGGTGTGAATATCATTTGTTGTTCTGAAAAAGCAGTGCCATTTATTACGAGCTTTAACGATATGAGTGCTTTTTCCGGAGGAAGGAACTCGATGACAGCTAGATATCCAGGGGTAGGAACGTTTGCCGGGTGGAGCAACAGCGCATGTGGCAGCCCCTCACGCGACGTTATAGGATTAACTCACCCGGGACACAAACAAACGAAGTATAGGTGTAAACGTTCCACTATTATTATTTTGTGTGCTTTTTTGCCTGCTAATAAATAACCATATATACTGGTGATAGGTGAACCAAAATGTGATCGTTACGACCACTTCGTCTCGACGAGGAATGTACCGAGTACACAGGATATTGGCAGCCTGGTAACGTTCGCGAAAGCACGTGTGTGGAACACATAGATGTTGGCGGATGCCCTGCGCGCACCGAAGGAAGATGAAATCACACAGGTGAAGTTGGATCGATGTTGGCGGATGCCCTGCG
>NW_021148629.1:8204-8515 GCF_002837175.3 Physeter macrocephalus
CATCGAGTGTGCACCTCCAATGCTAGCATGCATTCGTGATCTGCTGGCTTCGCGAAGGGGGAGGTCTACTGATGTGCTCGTTCCCTCTGTTTTCCGTGCTGTCAGGCGGGGTGCATGGCAAGACACATGCGGTTTTGCATCCGTCAGAGATCCTTGGAACTCACTGAAAGCAGCATGAGATGCTGCCGACGCAGCGTGGCGGCTGTGATCTGCCTCGCGCATTCCATCCTGCTGCTTGGGTGGTGAAAAACCCTGTGCCTCGCGTGTTCGTCTCTTCCTTTTCCCGGAAAGAGATGCCTCATGCGCAAGCT
>NW_021148630.1:0-633 GCF_002837175.3 Physeter macrocephalus
GGCTTGTGCACATGTCGCAGAATGTAGAGCTCCATTCCAAAGCACAATCTTGTGACAGCGCGATAAGTTCGGCTCCCGATCTGTGGAGATGCTTGTTCTGAGGCAAGGTTACTGAATTGACTGACAGGACGTGCATGGAAGTTGCTGTTCTGACAGCTGAAGGACGTAGCTGGGGCAAATGCTGACGAGCTAACGCAGTATCTCATGTAACGGCGGCTCACGGTGGCTTGTGACCTGCCGCCAGCACCAGCAGGCGTATTTTGAGTTTCTGGAGGTACCAGTTTATACAGGGGAAACCAACAGATCGAGACCTCAATCACTGCTTTACCTAGTATGAAGTATGACCTCTGCTAATCGTGCGCGTGTGCGAACTAGTCGCTAGCAGTTCAGAGAAACAGTGTTGAATTCCGGTGAGTTTCGCGGAAGCGTGCGTTCCTTCATGCAACATGTACGGGCTGTGTCCCCACGCGGGGTGCTGCCAGCGAAGCAACGACTCCTTCACCATCGGGACTTCTGCAGCTGAATCGTGGACGCACTTCGGAAATCGTGGCGGAGGTGCTGCTGCACAGGGGACGAAACCATCTTCGGCCTGTGACTGGAGGAGTCGGCAACGGACGTCTTCCGCGTTGGGGA
>NW_021148630.1:1994-2568 GCF_002837175.3 Physeter macrocephalus
TAGGGAGGCACAGTAACACGTGGCTCGCAGCTTTGAACTTGAGTGGACCCGGCAGTCTGACTTTAAGCGACCGACGCATGCGTGGCAGAGTCTTTCGTTACTGCAGCTGCTCCAACAGCGCCGCCATCAGCTGTCCGTATGAGCGAGCCAGGTTCGTACGCAGTGCGCTTCCTTTTGCTTCTGGTTAGTTTGCCACCATCGGAGATTGCCTTCATGCAGCAGGCCACACCCGTGCGCACCACAGCACGCAACTGCTTTACAGCGTCTTACCAGTAGCTTGACGCCATCTACTGTAAATGGTGGACTTAAGTCATGATATTCCTTCGCCTTCACCGGCTAGATGCCTAAATCCATTATTTGTAAAGTGGCCAAATGTTAGGGAAAATGTGCACCTTACCATTTTAGCATTTCCTGAAATGCGTCAGGAGCTATCTGCTTCGACCAACGTAGGGGAAGCTTATAGTTGTGTCTCTACTGGACGAAATCTGAGGTTACAGCTGCTTCAAAGTGAATTGGAGATTGCCCTGAAAGTTGGACACAGAAAGTGAACAGTAGCGACATTTTTCATGATAAG
>NW_021148630.1:3739-6034 GCF_002837175.3 Physeter macrocephalus
CGCGTCCTGAAGCGTGGCCGTGCGTGTCATAATGTGCTAGGCTCACATGTGGAGACCGATGTTCACAGATGACGATATTTAAGAAACCGCAGATGTGCAGCGGCTTGTGCATTTTGTCGTGAACTAGTCACGCATCGCAGACTTCTGCAGCAGGCTTTTCGACCAACACACACGTTCGATTACGTAAACATGCTGATGCATGCGAAGACTGTGTGGACGTGACCATTTACAGGACTTAGTTGTGTGCTTAGCTTATGGTACAACATACGCACGATGCTAACAACAAAATTAATCTTACCGGCTCTACTATTTGCACCACTGCACTATGCTGTAAAAGAAGTGGCGCTAGCGTAGCGGGCAACGTGGGAAATTTCCTTCCCTTGGAAGCCGCCAGTTTTCTCGTGACAATATACATACCTATCGACGTACGTGGTAGGCTCGAAAAAGCATGCGACGCGCAGAATTTACTACGCATCTGATGTAATGGCCCACATAGCTAATCTTTTATGTAGAAATAAAGAATACCGACGAAGAAAGCGCTGAATGCACCCTTTTAACTAGTTACGTAGACTTGCTGCGAAGTTGTATGCGGAAGCGCAGTTTCCTTCGGTACTACCTTCGTCACAGCAGAACAACCACTACACTGAAAGGCCCAAAGCATCATCGCGCAATCGAACAAACACCACACTGACGGTTGCAAAGAAGAGTGCACCGTAGTCGCACATAGCAGTGGACAAGGCATACACAACAAATCGGTGTTTCACTATCTGAAGAAGACTAAGCTAATTGTGCAGATCAGTGTTGGTACATACCATAAATGATGGCGATTATCGCCCGCTGCCTGGTGTGCAAGCAAGTTGATCCTAGTGAACGCGCTACACGAGAATATCGGAAATATGGACTGCATACTTGGTCGCATTGACACACGTACGTACCTGCAGATACACATGCACCTTCCTATAGCGTATACGTAACTGAGCACAGCGTGACCTTCGAAAACACTAAGATTCCTTGTGCGGCAATGCAGTGTCGCCGACGCCACGCATCACAAGGTTCTTCCCACAACTGTGTGCTTCTGGTACACTTCAGCGCGAACAACGTAAACTGGCTGTGAAGCCAGACTCGCGAGTTGACTGACACGTACCCCATCGCTACCCTACACGTAGGCATTTGTACGCTCGCATGGAAGCCTGTATACGTGTTTACGGCGAGCGTACGGTCCATGTACGTTCAGCACTAAGTTGACGTATGCTCTTCCATGCATACACCACCTTGTGTATTTGATTTCGCCCACCTTCTCATGCACACTACCGTACACACACGTTGAACTTTCGTGTGCCCCTGCGAAGACCTGTATACGTGGATAAAGGAGTTGCATTCACGTCGCTAAATGACTTACGGCTTCCTAGCACGTACAGGAATACACGCCCGCTACAAGACCGTGCTGAGCATCCCACGACTCGTGACACTAATGAAGACATTGGCCCATTCACCATTCAGTATGATACACATGTTGATCCACGCGTATACGCGTATAAAAATATGCAAACATATGTTTTCTGCATCGGTGGTTTGTAGTTTGGGCACGCAGTTGGAGGATGTTGCAACTATGACAGAAAGTAGCAACTGAAAATGCTCGAAGAGCTACAGGACAGCGGTTGTGCCCTTCTGTAGTACGTTTTACGTTCATCCTCGTAGCGCGCAGCAGTACAATTTTGAAACTTATCTACGATGACTGGAAAATTAGACATTTTTGAAACTTATCTACGGTGAATGGAAAATTAGACATTTAGCCCGCGTTTGAGTAGTCCCGTGCAAGCTGTCCAGTTCAAACAGATGTTACTGCGCACACTTATACGTAAAATACCGTAAGTGACTTAAAAAGGCGGGAGGCATGAGATTCTTCTCCGGTCTTCCTGAATCCAGCTTAACCATGTGCGCTGACATCCTGCCTTAACCACGGAACGCTACAAACAGTCGCTTGCATCAGTATTAACATGAAGACACCCGCGCAAAGGCTCACAAGTATGCTCAATCGTATATACGCCTATGAGTTGGTTGGCGTCCGCATGTACACCCGTATGTGAGTAAGTGTATTTAGCCGCGCACACCTGTGCACAACCACGCGTGCCTGTCAGTAGTTGTGTTACCTGAGTCGACAGTGGTAAATGACGTAATGATGCGGAAAAGGCCCCCACGTATATCTCCTTCATGTGCATATAAACACGGGGCACTGCTGGCAGAAGAAGCGATAAACTGGAATACAGGCATGTGTTGTGGGTGCGCATCTCCACA
>NW_021148630.1:8138-8514 GCF_002837175.3 Physeter macrocephalus
GTATGGACAAGCAAAAGGTATCCGTTGACGGACGCACGTGGTGGTACAAGAGAGTGCAAGAAAATAGGTACATCTGTTACAGGGGTCAGGGAGCACCACCGTCCTTCAATGTAGTGACACCAACACGAGAGCATAGAGGTAGTTAGGATACTTCTTCTGCGTATCTGCCGGCATCTGTGGTGGTTCACGTCATCGGGTACACTCTGTACGAGCGTGGAGCTACGCGGGAGCCTAGGGGTACGTATGCTTGGAAATGGGAGCGAAAAGCCTACTGTCTATGTTCGACTATCCGCTACGAGTGTAGAGCTACGCGGTAGCCTAGGTGTACGTATGGTTGGAAATGGGCGCGAAAGTCTACTGTCTATGTTCGACTATC
>NW_021148633.1:0-685 GCF_002837175.3 Physeter macrocephalus
GGGAAGAGAGTGGAGTTGGTTGGGAATGGTAGATTTGGTGTGTGTAAAAGAGGTTGTGGAAGAGAGTTGTAGAATGGGTAAGTGGGGAAGGAAGTGGGGGGGTTTGGGGTAGGTGAGTTGAAGTGAGAAAAAGAGTGTGGTTATATTTGGTTGAAAGAGGAGTGATGTGAAGTGAGTAAGTGGTGTAGGAGAGTGTGAGTGTGGGTGGGAGGTTGAGAGAAGGAGGGTTGGTGGTGTAAGAGTGGAGGGTTATGGAAGATGGAGAGGGGTGTTAGGGATGGTGTGGGATGGTTGGTTTAGGAAGTTGGGTAGAGAGAATAAGGGGTATAGAAAAAGGTAAGTGTGGGTAGGGGGGAGTGGGTAAGTGGGTTGTGTTTTGAGTTGGTAGAGTGAAGATGTAGTTAGGGTGGGAGGAAAGGTGGGTATGGGGGAGTGATAGGAAAGGGGTTTTTTGGAATTGTGAAAGGAGGATTGTTGGGATGTGGAAGGAAGGTGAAAAGGTATGTTGTTGGAGGGATTTTGGTGTGTGGGGTGATTGTTGAGAGAAGGGAGTATGTTTTGTGGAAGGGAAGGTTGTGGTTGGAGGTGGTAGGTGGAAGGTGGTGGTGGTGTGGTGTATAGAAAAGGTGAAGGTGAAGGTGAGGAGTAGGGTGGAAGGAAGGGGTTAAGGTGTGTTGGGTAATGG
>NW_021148633.1:6294-6591 GCF_002837175.3 Physeter macrocephalus
CGGTATACAAAAACCTAAACCACCCAACACCCCACTCCCTAACTCCTCTCTCTTTCCACTTCCTACACTCAACCTCTACTTACCCTCCCACTCAACCACCCAATCCCACACTCATCCCCCACCCCCTTTCTCCCAATTTTCAAACCTCCATTCATCCCCCCTCCAACCAACCTCAAAACCCCTCTTCTTCCACCCCTTTTACTCTCTTCCCCTACCCTTCACACAACACAATCACTTTCCTCCAAACAATCCTTTCCCTCCACTTCCTACCTCCAACCTCCTCCTCCTCTGCTCTAC
>NW_021148633.1:8160-8511 GCF_002837175.3 Physeter macrocephalus
CAGCCAATCCCACACTCATCCCCCACCCCCTTTCTCCCAATTTTCAAACCTCCATTCATCCCCCCTCCAACCAACCTCAAAACCCCTCTTCTTCCACCCCTTTTACTCTCTTCCCCTACCCTTCACACAACACAATCACTTTCCTCCAAACAATCCTTTCCTTCCACTTCCTACCTCCAACCTCCTCCTCCTCTCCTCTACACCAAACCTCAACCTCAACCTCACCACCACCCTCCAACTAACCCCCTCACCTCTCTTCCTTCACCCACACCTCCACCACCTCCCTACCTCCTTAATCCCCCTTCTCCTTTCCTTTACACCCACCACCCTTTTCTTTCCTCCTCCCCCCCT
>NW_021148634.1:0-417 GCF_002837175.3 Physeter macrocephalus
GCGTACTTGATTACCCACACGTTGTTGTGTATACAGCATGGCATTGCTCGGCTTCGCGTACTCACCTGTTCTGAAGATGTGGTGCGTAAATGTAGAATTTTTTGAGTTGCTAGCCTGGCATATGCGTAGTAGACGGGCGAACCACTGTGTTGAGGCCTTTATGTCCCCTATACGCGAAGCATAGACACCAAACCAGTACCAGTCCCACGGAAGTATGAAATGTATATGCTCCGTATGACAGACTGTCATCATTTTTACATTTTAGGGGGTATCGACGCCTAATGCGTTGGTAAATGACGTGTGTAGAAGTGACGATTGTATGTTCTGGGAGGCACAGCGTATCCATATTCACTTAATTTCGTGTACTGTGTTTCCATGCTTTTACACGGGGGCAGTGGTGTGACACCGGATAGTTGT
>NW_021148634.1:8012-8510 GCF_002837175.3 Physeter macrocephalus
TGCAGTGCTGCTGTCGCCTTCTTGTGTGTGTTGGCTTCGACTGCTTCGACTGCCGGTGCTGATTTCGTTGCATGCAGTGGTGTGTAAACGTGCTGCACCTGCGGGTACGGCTTACAAACAGAGTCGCAGCTGCAGCTGTCCCTGCGAGAACAGGTTCACGATCACAATTGCTGGTGCTGCTGCTTGTCCGTTGGGTCCTCGTGCTGCTGCCTTCACAAAGCAGCACTGCACATTCGCACAACAGCTGCTGGGAGTGGCGGCTGCCTTACATATCTTGCACATCGAATTACACAAACCTGCGTCTTCGAGCTCTTGAGCAAGGGCTGCACAGCGGTGGAAGTGTTCTCTCTACGCTCCCAGTCGACCCGGAGCGCGCGGCAGCTTCGCGCGCGTACGTAGAGATTTATATACAGACAGATCTAACT
Source organism: Physeter macrocephalus (assembly GCF_002837175.3). NCBI lineage: Eukaryota > Metazoa > Chordata > Mammalia > Artiodactyla > Physeteridae > Physeter > Physeter macrocephalus. The sequence goes on from NW_021148634.1 coordinate 8,438, forward strand.
GTACGTAGACATAGCTCCGCGTATACAAAAAAACACAGAGGTACTCACAAATATGCACTTGGGAAAATATCGA
>NW_021148637.1:0-485 GCF_002837175.3 Physeter macrocephalus
CCAGGGTCCCGGGATCCAGGGACAACTTCCTGGGGAGAACTCACGGCGCGCCTCAGGCTGCTGCAATGTCACGCCGGCCTCTGCCGCTGCAGACTCGCCCCGCATCCGTACCCCTCTCTCCCCCCGGCCTGAGCCAGAGCCCCTGAATCAGCTGCACCTTTAACCCCATCCTGTCTGAGCGAAGAGCAGACACCCTCGGGTGACCTATGTGCAGAGGCGGGGCCGAGTCCAAAGCTGAACCCCGGGAGCTGTGCAAATGAATAAGAGAAAGGGAAATCTCTCCTTGCAGCCTCAGGAGCAGTGGATTAAATTTCCACAAACAACTTGAAGTGCCCTGCATCTGTGGAATACCTGAATAGATGGCGAATCATCCCAAGTTGAGGAGGTGGACTTTGGGAGCAAGATATATTATTATTTGAACTTTGGGAGCAAGATATATTATTATTTTCTTTTTCTCTTTTTGTGAGTGTGTATGTGTATGCTTC
>NW_021148637.1:4177-8509 GCF_002837175.3 Physeter macrocephalus
AAGGATGCTACCAGAAAACTACTAGAGCTAATCAATGAATGTGGTAAAGTAGCAGGATACAAAATTAATGCACAGAAATCTCTGGCATTCTTATACACTAATGATGAAAAATCTGAGAGTTAAATTAAGAAAACACTCCCATTTACCACTGCAACAAAAAGAATAAAATATCTAGGAATAAGCCTACCTAAGGAGGCAAAAGACCTGTATGCAGAAAATTATAAGACACTGATGAAATAAATTAAAGATGATACAAATAGATGGAGAGATATACCATGCTCTTGGATTGGAAGAATAAACATTGTGCAAATGACTCTACTACCCAAAGAAATCTTCAGATTCAATGCAATCCCTATCACACTACCACTGGCATTTTTTACAGAACTAGAACAAAAAATTTCACAATTTGTATGGAAACACAAAAGACCCCGAAGAGCCAAAGCAATCTTGAGAACGAAAAATGGAGCTGGAGGAATCAGGCTCCCTGACTTCAGACTATACTACAAAGCTACAGTAATCAAGACAGTATGGTACTGGCACAAAAACAGAAATATAGATCAATGGAACAGGATAGAAAGCCCAGAGATAAACCCACACACATATGGTCACCTTATCTTTGATAAAGGAGGGAAGGATATACAGTGGAGAAAAGACAGCCTCTTCAATAAGTGGTGCTGGGAAAACTGGACAGCTACATGTAAAAGTATGAAATTAGAACAATCCCTAACACCACACACAAGAATAAACTCAAAATGGGTTAAAGACCTAAATGTAAGGCCAGACACTATCAAACTCTTAGAGGAAAACATAGGCAGAACACTCTATGGCATAAATCACAGCAGGATCCTTTTGGACCCATCTCCTAGAGAAATGCAAATAAAAACAAAAAAAAACAAATGGGACCTAATGAAACTTAAAAGCTTTTGCACAGCAAAGGATACCATAAACAAGACCAAAAGACAACCCTCAGAACGAGAGAAAATATTTGCAAATGAAGCAACTGACAAAGGATTCATATCCAAAATTTAGAAGCCACACATGCAGCTCAATACCAAAAAACAGACAACCCAATCCAAAAATGGCCAGCAGAACTAAATAGACATATCTCCAAAGAAGAGACACAGATTGCCAACAAACACATGAGAGAAATGCTCAACATCATTAATCATTAGAGAAATGCCAACCCAAACTACAATGAGGTATCATCTCACACCGGTCAGAATGGCCATCATCAAAAACTCTAGAAACAATAAATGCTGTAGAGGGTGTGCAGAAAAGGGAACACTCTTGCACTGCTGCTGGGAATGTCAATTGATACAGCCACAATGGAGAACACTATGGAGTTTCCCTAAAAAACTACAAATAGAACTACCATACGAACCCGCAATCCCACTACCTGGCATATACCCTGAGAAAACCATAATTCAAAAAGAGTCATGTACCAAAATGTTCATTGCAGCTCTATTTACGATAGCCAGGACATGGAAGCATGTTAAGTGTCCATCAACAGATGAATGGATAAAGAAGATGTGGCACATATATACGATGGAATATTACTCAGCCACAAAAAGAAATGAAACGGAGTTATTTGTAATGAGGTGGATAGAACTGGAGTCTGTCATACAGAGTGAAGTAAGTCAAGAGGACCAAAAAAATATCGTATGCTAACACATATATATGGAATCTAAGGAAAAAAAATGTCATGAAGAGATTAGTGGTAGGATGGGAATAAAACACAGACCTACTAGAGCATGGACCTGAGGATATGGGAGGGGGAAAGGTAAGTTGTGATGAAGTGAGAGAGTGGCATGGACATATATACACTACCAAATGTAAAATAGATAAATAGTGGGAAGCAGCCGCATAGCACAGGGAGATCAGCTCTGTGCTTTTTGACCACCTAGAGGGGTGGGATAGGGAGGGTGGAAGGGAGGGAAATGCAAGAGGGAAGATATATGGGAACATATGTATATGTATAACTGATTCACTTTGTTGTAAAGCAGAAACTAACACAACATTGTAAAGCAATTATACCCCAATAAAGATGTTAAAAAAAAAAAGATCTTGCTGTGATTTATCTCATAGAGTGTTCTGCCTATGTTCCTCTAAGAGTTCTACAGTGTCTGGCCTTACATTTAGGTCTTTAATCCATTTTGAGTTTATTTTTGTGTATGGTGTTAGGGAGTGTTCTAATTTCATTCTTTTACATGCAGTTGTCCAGTTTTACCAGCACCACTTATTGAATATTGACGAGGCTGTCTTTTCTCCATTGTGTATTGTTGCCTCCTTTACCAAAAATAAGATGACCATATGTGTGTGGGTTTATCTCTGGGCTTTCTATCGATCTATATTTCTGTTCTTGTGCCAGTATCATACTGTCTTGATTGCTGTAGCTTTGTAGTATAGTCTGAAGTCCAGCAGCCTGATTCCTCCCGCTTTGTTTTTCTTTCTCAAGATTGCTTTGGGTATTTGGGGTCTTTTGTGTTTCCATACAAATTGTGAAATATTTTGTTCTAGTTCTGTGAAAAACACCATTGGTAGTTTGATAGGGATTGCATTGAATCTGTAGATTGCTTTGGGTAGTATAGTCATTTTCACAATGTTGATTCTTACAGTCCAAGAACATGTATTTACTCTTATGTAAATTGAAGACAATAGTATCTACCTTACAAAGATAGGAAATTTAATGAGATAATTATGTGGATGCCCAGTGGCAAAATAAAATCTCAAAGAACGATTGATACTATTTTTCCTACTACTAGTATTATTGCCATTATATACCTGACCAAAAGCATATTGTCCAACTGTTTTACAGAAATGACCACAAGAGCTAGTTAAACAATATATATCATGGGAATATATGTATATGTATAACTGATTCACTTTGTTATAAGGCAGAAACTAACATACCATTGTAAAGCAATTATACTCCAATAAAGATGTTAAAAAACAAAAACAATATATATCATATACCAGAACCTGTAAAGTATGTACAAATATGTTAAAAAACAAAAATATATATCATATACCAGAACCTGTAAAGTATGTACAAATGTGTCAAAGAGGACAAAATAGTAATGTTACATTCATTTGAGAGCCTGTATATAGTAGACTGTGAATTGAGAAAGCAAAGGCTACAAAGGACATGTTTAGAATAAGAGCTGGGAAGATTTGCAGAACAGGAGGCTGACTGTGCCTGAGGCAGGAAAGTGTGGAGACAGCAGGAGAAGAGTTGAGCTGATTGGAAAGGGTCCCAGGTGGTCCAGGGCTGAGGGGTCAGGCCACATGTGACAGAACCCATTAGAAAGCAGAGTGAATGGGCAACACAATCTTCCTCCCCCACCCCCTCCAGAATTCATATGGCATTACATCTGAAACTCTTTAATCCTATTTCAAATGCCAAGTCTTTTTCCTAACTCCTATAAACAGATGGGATCGTTCCCTCTGAAACTCCACAGTATTTTGCTTATATTACTTTTCTGGCATTTACTTTAATTTAACTCAACAAATACTTATTAAGTGGCTACTATATGCAGGCAGCATAGTGAGTAGTGGAAAACTGTGAAAATCACAAACACAGATCCCTCCCTTTGTGAAGCTCACACTCAGTGGGGGAAAGTGGGTAGCCAGATCATATAATAAACATAATAATGAATACATTGTATTATACATTTGAAGGTGATCAAACGGTATGTGGATCAGAATAAGAAAAATGAATGAAGAAAGGAGTGAGGGTGTCAGTTGACATTTTAAATGGGTGGCCTCTTTGTGAAGGTGACATTTAAATAAAGTTTTCAAGGAGAACAAGTTAGAACTATGATGATATCCAGAATAACATCATTCCCAGATCAAAAGCCCTAGTGTGGGAGGGAGTTTAGTTGGATTTCAGGAAAAGCAGGAGAGTTGGTGGAGCACGATTACCATGAGTGAAGGGATACTAATAAGAAGAGGTAAAGTCAGAGGGATAAGAGAATAAGGGTCAGGGGTCTATGGAGGACTTGGGAAGAATAGGGTGAGTGGAGATCAGGTAGGGCCTCATGGGTCACTGTAAAGACTTTATATTTTACCCTAATTTTGGTGGGGAATCATTGTAGGGTTTCTAGCAAAGAAGTGGCACTATCTGGCTTAGGTTTTAAAAATGATCACTGTGAGTGCTTGGTTAAAAATATACTGTAGGGTTGCAGGACTAGAAGCAGAGAGAGCTTTTAAGAAACTACTGTGGCAATATGGTGGTGATTCCGACCAGTATAGCAACAGTAATGGTGGGGAGAAGTCAAATTCTGGAAATATTTTACAGCAGACACCATAAGATTTCCTGACAAATAGGATGAG
>NW_021148638.1:0-6380 GCF_002837175.3 Physeter macrocephalus
CCAGAGGAGACGGTTTGTTGTTCGGTATCCTGAGTCGTAAAAGTGTAGCACACATGTAGAAGTGAATACGCCTTCATATACACGTGCAAGGCACCGTTACCTTCCGTATTCGTTAGGCACGCAGCACTTGTTGCTGCTACCGTGAGTCCAGTGTAGCGCCTTGTCTGGGGGATATGTTCTATTAACAGGGCGTTGCTCTTAGTACGGCAGCTGGTGGCCCGCTGCTTCTGCTTCTGCTGTGGATTCTTCGATTGATGTTGCTGCTGTTCCGTACGCATGTTGCTGTCCGCCGTGCTGCCGGCTCTGTTTCCACCGCTGTAAAGAACTCAGTTTCCACCTTCGTTTTCGTTGTTCGTACTGCGACCCCCGCTTGCAGCGGTCGGTGAAGACGTTCTTGTACTCCTGGTGCTCCTTTCGTCGAAGTGACATAATCGGCTATTAGGAAAAACTTCGGGGACTTCTACTGTAAGAAGGCGTCCAGATGCGGCTGTGCGTCTCACGCTGCTTCGGTTCTTGCGTGGCTCCTGTTGCCGCTGCGGCCTTCGCTGCTGTTGGAGCGTCATCTGCTCCCGCCAAAGGGTGCCTGCTTTGCCAGGAGCGCCATTTGATACAATGATTCCACCTGCAGCTGCTGCTACCCGTCCGCTCTCCTATGACTGTCAGGCAACGTCGTATCTTCCTTTGTTGCTGCTAATGACTGTCTTACGCTCCAAAAGCGTTACGGCTGCCGATAATTAGCACTACGCGTGCCTGCCCTACCACTGAGCATCTTGTTGCATCAACGACTCAACATGCTGCTGTTTCCGCTCACTTTTTTCAAGCCGCTGCTGTTGCTCACGTTTTGTCTAATGTCGCAACTGCTCACCGTGCCGCCGAGCGTTGGTCTCTGCCCAGAGCTACTTCGATAACTATCCCGTAACGCAGTTCCTAAGGCGGAAACTACCATTGCACTTGTTGGCCGCATGCAACCGGCAACCTAAGTTGCTAATCTGTTGTGCACTTGCCTTGTGCGAAACTCACCACGGCAACAGCAGCGAGAAGTGTAGCTTCAGCAACAGGTGCATCAAGGAGCACGTACACCAGTCGCAAGTGCAGCAGCCACTGACCACCCGGTGGTTTCTACCGCTGGAGCAGCAGCTCTGCGTCAGGGACAGCAAGGACAAATGTAACACAGCAGGCGCAAACACAGACTAAGAAGGGAGGACACGCTCATCAAAAGAGGCCGTGACCTCGACGGCAGCGTTTATCCCTTGTACAGCAGCGAAGGGGGTAGTGACCATCTGGAGAGGAAGGTGTGTTTTAATCGTAGGCAGAGGAAGCATTTTCTGAGTTGAGCCGCAGAGCTGAAGCTGACGCTGTCACAAACGCAGAGAACCCGTATGATGACGCAACAAGAGCAGCCGGTGACGATGATATGGACGTCGCGTTTCTCGTGCCGCGCTGCATACATAGTTCTGTTGCGTACGTATGCGAAGAGGCACATGTGTGCCTGAAAGTAACTTAGACACAGGAACATGCCCACGGGAAATACGTCTACAGGCGCTGTGACTCCCTGATTGCGTCTGCACAGTGGGCAACTGAAACTTAACATACGTCTCTTCGATGGTGGTTCTGCTGCTACTCTAGGATCTTCATGTTGTTCATACTTCGAAAATGCAACACAAGTGTAGCTTCCGGATCTTCCTACTGCAAAAGGGTACTGCTGCTGCCACTCCTATCTGCCCGCGCTGATGCTGCTGCTGCTGCCGCTCACTGTAGCCACTGGTGCTGACAGTCGATTACATGCAGCTGCAGCTGTAGCTGCAACTTTTCCTGTTCGTGTCTCTCCTGATAGAGTTGCAATAAGGGGCCCTTCAGTAGCCGCCACCGCTCGGTCGACACTGCTGCGCTTGTCCGGCAGTGGAGTCATGTCTTGAAAAATATATGTGGTCCCTTGATAATTTGTTTCACCTCTGCAAAACATAGGCGGGGTAACCATGTGGATGCTTGCGTATTCGAATACGCCGAGTTGCTGCAGTGGCGGTAAAATCATAGGACCGGTTTGTTCTGCCCTTGCGCTTCCTCGAAACATACACCTACGTATATGGACATGTGCCTAGTGAACAGGCAGGGATCCACACAGTTGGTGCGCATGCTTCAGTCATAACGAGAGAGGTGGCAGCATCCTTTTCGCACATTTCTGCAGGTAAATTCGTGCGGGCAGCTGTCGCAGAACGCGTTGCTGCAGTGTTACAGCCGCGGAAACAGGCATCCTCCACCAGCAACACGGTTAAACCCGCGCAAGAGCTACAGCATCAAGCAGCACAGCAAATGCTGCTTCGATTTGAGTGACAAATGAGGATCTCTCCGCATAAAGAAGATCATCTAGGTTGGGATACCTCGTCCGATGGCGTGCAGCAGCGGCAGCAGAAAGGAACATGTACCAGCAGATGCAAATCAACGGTGACATCAGCACAGTAACTAAATGCCACAGCCATTGCGGCGCCAGCAGCTGCGACGGATGAGAGGAAGAACCAGAGGGATAGACAGGAATAGGAGAACGACGTCTGTGACAATTAGAAGAGGAAGCACATACACACAGTTTTACTGTAAGCGCTGTGAGAAATCGTACATACGCAGTGGAGCGCACGGACACATTCCTGTCTGTGTGAAGGTGGTTTCTGTAGACGGCTGCGTACTGAGTTATTGGGACGAAGACTTCTGTGCGTGCTTGCTTGCAAGGGTTCTGCTGCGTCCACGACACATGTGTTTGGTGTCCTGAAGCGTGTCGCTGGATACTTTCGAACGCTTGTACAGCAGCCAAATAATCTTCCACTACATATCTGGCGTCTCTTTATCGAACATCATGTTATGGAGCACTTCTGATTTGCTGCTTCCCTGTCGCACTCTGGTGTTTTTCCTGCAGTGCCGGCCTTTGCCACTTTCTTTTCCGCCACACTTCCATTCATTGCTTTCTTGCGTAAAGGGGCGCTCCAGTGGTCGTCCCCGCGAACTCTGCGCCCCTGCCTGACTTGCTTCAGGACACACGACGTGACTGGCAGCAGCATCAGGCGGTCGGACAAGGACTGCTTGTAGTCTCAACTTAACGCGCAGCACAAGCAACTCCCCCAGCGCTTGTGAATCCAGCTGTATGTGTGCGCACACGTGTGTACGTATATGTGTATATAATGCATGCATCCACTACTAGAGTGCTCCTACCACTACTATGTGCGTGTGTGAGTTCACTTGTATGTTGATATGCAAAGAATTCTTGATGCTCTACAGGTGAGTCGCAGTGGACAGGGGAACTTACAGTAGACCGCAGACGAACAAGCGACTCGGTCAGCCCTGAAAACGTTTTGCGTAGTGTTAGAAAGGATCCTTCGTCGTCAGCAAGGTGCTGAGCGTCGCATTGTGTAACTTCATCTATACGGCACAACTATTTTCTATAGGCACCCAATTAGGCGAACGTCGCGACCAAATATATACGGGCGAGAGGAGACGGCCTGCACAGACCAGGCAAATGCAAGGTATACAGAAGCTAGGCATCCCTGCAGCGACAGGAGACCATACGTGATTGACAACTGCTGCTGCCGTACCGGCGCCCAGCACGGACGAGGCCTCACGCATACGCCGTAGTAGACGGAACACAACAGTGGAGAACTACAACGATGGAGGATGGTTCAACACGAAGCGCTCCTGATTCCGCACATGCAGAGCCTATATAAAGTACTGATATGAGGAATTTTGACAGCGGGCAGTAGTGGCAGCGAAGCGCCTCCAGTAGCGGTGACAGCAGTAGCTACAGTGTAAAATGTGAAGTTTTCGTTGCAGGCAGTCTAATAAGCCGCAGCAACAGCGTGTGACCCCCATGCTCGTCGCGCAAGGACAAAAGGTGCGTGGGGCGCTGCAGCCAGCTACCAGGAGCACGTACCACAAAACTGGAAGTGGAGTATATTTTCATAGGATGCAGAGCAGTGCCTCCTGAAAACAACACTTTACAACAGGCCACGACTTCTGGGGCGAGCCTGGTAGGCCAGGAGGGGCACTTCTACGGCGGATTCCTCCTTGAGCAACACCAGAGTCGTGTTTATGGAGATGCTTCCGTTGTAGATTTTGAGCCCACGCACGTGCCTAACAGTAGCCGCAGCCGCAGCAACAGCCCGAGACCTCTATGAGACGTTCCGTCTGTTGACTGTTGAAAGGATGCCGCGCCCCTATACTAACGGCATCGTCCCGTGGTCGCGCTGCTGCTCCGCGCTGCAGCATGACAGCTGCTGTGAAGCCAGACAACTGACTGCACATGGCCCCTTCATGTTCCTGCTTGTGTCACGGAACAACGGATGCGACGAGGAGCATTATCGTACACAGACCAGCGAACTACTCCAGAGGGCACGCGAACCGTACTTCCAAGCACAGAACGGTCGTCGTATAGCCGTTGTTGCGTTATCCGCTACTATGCTGTTGTTTACTGGGCAGCGGTGCTGCGGCGGAGGGCGCTGCTAACCGGACGATTTATCTCGGATTGTCTTCGTGTGCGTGGAAAGCGTTATTCGGGTGATTTTTCATCATTCATGTCTTGCCATACACTATACATATACGTACCCTATGAACGTCGTTACATACTTGCATGCATGCAGGAAAGAGGTCCACACGTGCTAGCACGGTTGTCGGCCGAAGCTTCACTATAAACTGAAGCGTCGGTCGGAATACGCACGTACAGCGGCGATACGTAGCCGTAGTGACATTCGTGATGTGGGAGCGTTTCCCAGGAACAGACCTCTGGGTGCTTACACGTACCTGGGCACTAGGGTTTGCACACTCACCACAGCAGGAGTGTTAGCAGCTGCGTCATGGTCCAGTGACTGAGCAACGTTCGAAGAGTGAGACCAGACATGCGGAGTTGCAGGGCGGCACCCAGTCGTAGCTGCTGCTGCTACTTGGGAGCGGGCTGCAGCATGAAGCAACAGGGAGGGGAGGATACCTGTTCGTAGGCGAGAATGGCATTGTACGTATCAACAGAATTTGAAAAATCAGAGGCAGCCAATCAGAAGGCAGCACAACCACAAGAGTGCGGTCGGGAGAAGGAAATCCCACCTCGTGACCAGCCCTTCCAGACCGCATCAGGAGTTTACGAATGCGGCAGCACCAGTGCAAGACGGGAAGAGGGACACAAAGGAGCCGCGAAGGTCTGCAGAGCCATAGCACGTCGGATGAGGACGATATGCTACTGCGTCAACAGTGCTGGGACACACATTCGTAAGTGCAGCAGCAACAATTTTCGTCTCAACTACAGACTTTGCAGCAACAGTCTGCTTCCTACCAGTAAGCCGAGTACAAACAGCGCTTCGTAGCACTACGAGTACTGCCCTGGTCTGCCGCAGTTGTTCCCTCGGCAGTGCTGCAGGATACGCGCTGATGTTAAGTAGCTGCACTGCATTTGGAGACCGCGGCAGAGCATAGAAGGAACAAAAGCCGCGTGGTTGTTTCGCGTGACACATGACTCGCGCTGCGCCTGCGCTGTTCAAAGCAGCGGCTCTACGCAGCTACTCCTGCCCAGGCGGATGCGAGCAAAAACTAGAACACAGCCGCGTCTGCTGTGGCAATCGTAGAAGCACGAAGCCGCAGCAGCGTCGCATCTTGAAATCTCTTGAAATCCTCACATAAATTCAGCAACATATTGGGACCTGCAACAGCTGCTGAAATCCACAATTTCCTGCTTCAGCTATTTCCCACTTGTGTAGTGCAACAGAGTGGTGCCGTGACAGGCTGCTGCAATAGCCATCTCCGCATCAGTAGCCGCACAATACGGAAAGCAAACACGCAGTAAACAACTCAGCCACTCCTCACGACAGCACTACCATATACAAGAATCGGCGAATCCGTCACGTGCAATATAGCTTAGACCCATCCGCTGTCAGACTAGCAGCAACACCAGTACTAGCACCGCTTCCCCTGTATGCAGCACCTGCAGTTTTCGACATTATTAAGTGATGTCAAAACGCATCGGCAGCACCTGCGAACCCCACAGTGCGACCGCACGCGAACCGCAGCAACCGTAAGCTGCCACAACTAGCAATGAAAACAGTCTGGGAATGACATAATGGGCAAATCTACAGCATCTGAAAAGCAGGTCTGGAACGCCGATGCTCCTTTTGCTGCTTACAAGGATATCAGCGCCAAACAAAAGCTGCACATAATGTTCTCGTCGCCAGCCAACTTCTACGTTACGAGGCATCACCAGCAGCCGTTTTCATGCGCCTAACACAAGTCTATCATGGGTAGTACCCGCCATTTCACACATGAGTCCACGCGTACGTACATTTGGAGACAAACGTGTGCTTGCGTATCGACTTCAGGTGTCTGTGCGCCCGGTGCGATAATTATTTTTCGTCGGGGCG
>NW_021148638.1:7229-8509 GCF_002837175.3 Physeter macrocephalus
TGTTGTTTGAGAAGCAGACACACTTTATTCTGGTCAGCTGCACGTGCAACGGGAACAACTCCCACAGGTGCTGCGTTAGCTGGCGATACAGCCGCATGGCGTGCCTTTGTCGCACTGACCTTGGGGCAACGGCAACTGTTTATCCATAAACAGCAGAATGAGCACGGAAGGGTCACCAACAGAAACCAACTGCTGCGGCCTCAGTCACACTACAGAGCAGCAGCGTCAGTGCCATCAGGAGTGGCAGGACGACGACGAGCGGCATCGGCAGCAGCAGTAGCTGTAGCGGGTACGCCAGAGAGCACACAGGCCTCTGGGAGGACGTTTAGAGGAAATCTGTCTGCTCGGAGAAGGCTCATGATTGTCCCTCAGGTTGCTGCACCTGCTGAACAAGCAGTGCTTCAGAGGCAACTGCTGCTCCACGCCCATCAGCTACTATACCTGCTACCGTAGCGCCAAGCGCCGCGGTTGTTTCTGCCAGTGTGGTCCTGGCGGGCATCGAAGTACCCGTAGCTGCCTCTGTCATAGAGTAAGCAGAGGGACGCTGTGTGCTGCTGCAGAGAAGCGGCGAGAATCTGTTCTCTTTGTAACTACTTACTGCATTTCTCAAGTACACAGTATGTTCGCTCTTGAACGTTAACGCCTCCAGGACCTTGCTATGGACAGCTTTTCTCTCCTGTTTACTCTATTGACGCTGGGCCCCTCAGCTGCTGGTCCTGCTGCTGCTCCTGCTGGTGCTGCTGCTGCTCCTGCCAGTTGTTTTGCAGACCAGACGTGGCGGTGTGCTGCAGCACTTAATAGTAGCTGAAGCAGCAAGCGTGGGGTGGTAGTTGAGCAGCTGCCACCGTAGCGGCAATCACGGTTGAGCTGCAGGATAGCCGCCGCAGGAAAGAGAGCAAGAAGCATGCACCAGAACCGACACAGTACCACGTGCGAAGCAGCAGCAGTACGTGGATACTTGGCTACAGTTGTGTGCAATGGCAGCAGCGTCAGGCTGAGAAGGTCAAGTGGTGTCCCACAAGGATTAGCCGCAGGACGACTCAGCAGCCGCAGCGGGCCACAAACAGAAAGCAAGACTTGTACTGATAAAACAGCATCGGCAGATCCTTGCACTGCACCAACAGCCGCAACAGCGCACATACAACAGCGGCTGCGCCTACTGTAGTATCTCCTAGTGCGTGCCGCATATAATGAACGACTGAACCCGTGAAGCTGTAGCAGGAACAACTACGCTAATAACAGCAGCAGCACCAAGTTAATCGCGAGCGGCGGCTGCTGCA
>NW_021148639.1:0-617 GCF_002837175.3 Physeter macrocephalus
ATGGAGATACAGTTGCTTGACCTGCGTTTCACAGACACCGGGTCCAGTGGTCGGGCGCCTAAGTAGAGGCGTCTACACATATGCGCAAAAGGGTTTGTAGGCGTGCGCTGGTACGAACGTATGTACGTGGTGTACCTACCATGCATTGCGTAGAATGTATTAGGACGTGTGCGTGCAAATGTACGTGGTGAATGGAATTCACAGCTCCATGTATTCCTTCCACGGACTGTCACCCTGTCCCATCGTACGTATATGAAGAACTGGAGACACGACCTATGCCTGCTAATGCTACATGCAGGTCGCCACGCATATTTGCAGTCAACGTGTGCACGAATAGAAGTGCAAATGAAAGAGTGCTCAGCAGTGGAAGTGTGACTGAAAGACGATGCTCAAACTGATGAGGCTCTCTGGAGTAGAATGAATCAATTTTCCAGCATTCTCTCGCTCCTCCACACGCGTTGTAGAGCTTCATTTTGGGGACTTTACTCTCAACCGACGCCTTGCGTTGACGAAGAACGACCTCTCTACTGAGGTGCCGATTCCACACTGCACGCTGCCGAGCACACGATCCCAACCTTCTATTACGTTTGTATATCATTGGACATTTGTGACACGGT
>NW_021148639.1:7129-8508 GCF_002837175.3 Physeter macrocephalus
GCATAAGTCACAGTTATATGGTGCCTACATGAACGCTGTGGGTCTTTCGAGGTCAGAATACGTGATCACATTCACACCTACGTATACAAAACCGAGAGGAATGTACGTACACCGGTAGTTGGTATGTAGGAGCGGAAGGCTGAAGCCCGGCGCCGCTGGGCCAACTTTCCCCTCCGCTTTTCCCCTTCGCAAACTTATGTTGAAACATGTACGAGTTCGCATTAAGGGGAAGACGAGCAGTACTTGTGCAACAGCGTCCTTTGATGATTCTTCTTCTGGATGTGAACATGAGGGGCTACGGTATGATTACGTGAGAATATGCTGTTTGTAGTAGATATTCCAGGGCGCTCCTTATTGATGAGAACTCTCCTAAAATGTATTCCCGACACTTTCGTGCCCTTTCCTCTTCCACAACGCAGAACCATCAAATATTTGTCCTGTTACACGGGGGCCAGGTGTTGAAAGCATTGCCTGGTGAGGCATCTGTGAAACAGGCACAACATCGTCATCAATGCCTTTCGTCACTCCGTGGTTCTACTCTATGTCCTGCTGCTCCTTTCCCTCTGCGGCCTTTTTTCATCTCTGTGCAAGCCCACGACTTCACACAATTCTGCACTTGTCAGAATCAATCCTGCTACTGCTTCTGAAAGTAGTGAGCAGGGTCCCAGCAGCAGAAGACGCGTCATCTGCTCAGGCATCCTGCTTGTTGCTGCCTGGTTTGACGAAGCAGAATTTGTTTCGCTCGGGCCTCAGGGGCCTTACGGAAACTACTGCTGTTCTTCAGAGTCATCGGAAACTCCGATTGAAGGCGTGCAAAACGTGGCTGGTGATCCCACGTGTTCCGTTCTTCCACCCGCTGGCACAACGTCTACCATTCTCAAGTATTCACTGACCGCATCTCCTGAGTCAGGAGAGGGAGAATCGCAGCAGAACAAGATTCGAGTGTTGGCGCACGGGCGAACTCTGCTGCCGCTGCTGCCTTGTTTCTTCTACTGTCGCGGGATTCGGTACGACGCATTTACCAAAGAGGAGTACATAGTTGGCATAGTAGCACCTACACAGCAGATGGACTCAGGGCAGTTTAAAGTGTGCTCAAGCTGCTGCTGCGGTCACACACGCACCGGCTTGAGCACAAGTCACTAGCCACGGAGTCGTCGCAGCGCCAACAGTATAATTTCAGCGAAGCGCAAGCTGCAGTATACAACAGATGTGAGAAATGACCGACGTGGCCCTTTGTCGCGAAATTAAAACCAGCGGTCATGTAGAAGTGTCTTTCTCTAGTGCATAATGTGAGGAGTGACCGACATGGCCAACTTGTGGTGTTTAAACCAGCGGTCATTATAAAGTGTCATTCTCGAGTGCATCTTTTTCTGTTATCC
>NW_021148640.1:0-298 GCF_002837175.3 Physeter macrocephalus
CGCTTGACGCTAACGCTGCTGTGGGTCGCTCGTACTAACCCTGACGCATCTGGTGCTGCTGCTGTTGCTGTTTTCTCAGGCACGGGAGAATTCGCCGGCGATTGTTTTCATTGACGAAGTCGACGCCATCGCTACGAAGTAAGTTCCAATACATGTCTACTCGTCTTTCTTTGATATATTCCTTGTGTTGTGTTCGCTCTATACATGCCTGCTTCGAACAATACGTACAAGTTCAAAACGACTTGCAAAAACATATCTGCAGAAAAGTCCAGACGGCTGCACATGCCTACCGCTCTCT
>NW_021148640.1:7533-8507 GCF_002837175.3 Physeter macrocephalus
CGGAATTAAGTGGAGTGTTGACTATGGAAGTATGCATGTAACAGGATGCGGTGAGGTGACTGTTAGCCGGTGGGGTAGTCTGCGAAAGGGGATGCGGTGGAGGCCTGGACGGATTTCTCAGGAAGTACAGATGTGTTTGAGAGAGGGGTATAGATACTGGACCCCACACAACTTGGCCTCGCACGAAGTCAAACCTGACTCTCACTGCTGGGCAGAGCGCTTGTTACCCCATACGGTCTGTAGTTGAAAGGGAGACATGAACTAATGCAACGATTATACACAGGATTACAGATACACATGTATATATACAGAGGGAGATACGTCCATTAAGTGGGCGGGAAGGAGAAGCTTGCAAGAGTATGTGCTGCAGTAAAGGAGCATGTACATGTTATCGATGGGAGGGCAATACGCTGATGTGCTGCATGGAAAGCCAGTCTCCCTCTGCAGAAATGCACAAAAGAGAGTAAAAAGACGCATACGTGATATTTTGTTGATACAAAGATTTCCGCACGTGCACATAAGCAAACAAGTGCATGTTCTGCCGTTTGTACCAAACGCCTCTACGTGAAACGACAGGGACCAATTGAAGGATTGTAGTCCACCTTCTCTCCGGAGCATGTAAGTCAGTGGCTCAGTGGAGTACTAGGGACTGGGTAGCTTTTATGGCAGACAAGGTGAATACCCAGAGAAGACGTGCACGTGTACATATGCATGGATATACACAAAAGAGAGAAATGGATACATGCAACGAACCACATCCGTCTCAGCGGTGCTCATCGTGTAGAGGCACCTGCTGAGGACATACCGTGCCTTGAAGCAACAGTGACACCATCTACGGGGTAAAAAGCCGCCTCTGTAGCAGCCTACACGCCCGTGTAGACGTGCGATCACGCACAACGGACCGACAGGTAAGTTTACAAAAGGGGAGAAAACATCCGTTGATTGGGCGGGGGATGAACAACAATTTCAGAACT
>NW_021148642.1:0-218 GCF_002837175.3 Physeter macrocephalus
TACATAGATACACACGTGAGCGCCTGCGTGAGATGATTGTGCGTTTAGAAGCTAAACGTGCCAGGACCCTGGTCAAAATTCCCAAGCAACGTTAAAATAGCACACCCCATGGGCACACTCAAGAACATGCCCCACCAAGCTCCACTCACTCATGTAGACCACAGTACTCAGTGTACGGCCTCCCCCGCGTGTGCGTTTCCGAATGACGTGCGCTCGGC
>NW_021148642.1:8049-8504 GCF_002837175.3 Physeter macrocephalus
TGGACGACGGCAGAAACTTTTGTTCCCGTCGTTACGTTGTACCTAACAGGTCTCCTGGTGTATCCTCACTCTAGTTAAAAGTACAATCTGCAGTTGCAAAGCAGATTGTTCGGGGCTGAAGTCCGAATATTCAGCGTGTGGTGTAATTGGCAGTGTGTGCTGCAGCGGCTTGTCTTTTATGTAGACGGACAACGATGCGTACCGAAGTCGGACAAGCTTTCAGCTGTCAGACGTCTACGCATCTCGCTGCGGCAGGCAGCAGCTGGCCCACGCTGTATACAAATGCATATATATGGTTCTTCTGTTTACACGGTGAATCAAACGACGCCGTAGCTGGAGTCTTGTGATTCCTTTAAGTATGAATCCTCTTCACAAAATACCTTCTGCTATAAAGTTATGTTTAACCAAGTACCCCACGTACATACACGTTCGCAGCGGTCTTTTCAACGCGTGGA
>NW_021148643.1:0-161 GCF_002837175.3 Physeter macrocephalus
GCACAACAGTGGCAATTACTTCATCACCCTGAAATGTGCACTTAAAAATGATTGATACTAAATTTTATGTTATGTGTTTTGGACCACAATTTTAAAAACTTTTTAAAAATGAACAGGAAATAGTGTATGAATACCACTAGATGCACAACTTCACTAACCAC
>NW_021148643.1:185-4705 GCF_002837175.3 Physeter macrocephalus
AAACCTGAAGACCATCACAAGCAGATGCAGAAATGAACCATGCACGCTCCTATGAAGGAATATTCCACAGCAATGGAGTACATTTTGTATGACGTTCGTAAAACTATAAAAATTATTTTTTAAAAAAACTATTCACAAGATGAAAGAATCCCATGGACACAATGCTGAGCCACCAAGAGCAATAAAGCAGCATGCACGGTACACGCACTTACCGACGTGGAACTAGGCAAAGCTGGGCTGCGTTGTGTAGGGATGCGTCCCTGGGCAAAAACTCTGGGGACAAGTCACTGAGACAAAATTAGGAGAACAGCTACCTCACGGTGGGGAGGAGGCTGTGACGAGGGAAGGGCCCTCCTGGGTGTCCACTCATCATGTTCTGTTTCTTGATCTTTATGATTATCTTTACATGTATATAACCTAATCCTTAATATGTACTTACAGCTTATCGTTATTCTTTATTACAAAGGGAGTCTCCCCAACAAAGTAGAAGGAGCCCTGCTTCTCCCAGGGAAGAAAAGGAATAGTTTCTACCAGTGAAATCTCGATACCATGGCTGCTTCAACCACCAAGCCTGACAGCAACTCCCGTGAGAAGGGCACAGGGACCACGACACTCAGAAGGGCGCTCAGGGGCCTCAGTCCTGGGTCACTGCCTCTGAGGAGTCCACGGCACCTGGTCAAACTTCTCAGTCATTCTGTGCACGAGCTTTTGCCTTGGTTACTCTGGCACAGCTCGGCTGGCACCATCGCTGGGAGAGAAAGAAGAAACGTGCAGAAGAGGGAACCGGGTTCCAAGCTGACCCACCTCCTTCTACGGAGATGATGCCACAGGGCCTAACAGAGGACAGAAAGGCCACGGAATCCAGCCTCTCTGCCTGAGACCTGGCCACACGAGTGCCCCATGCTTCTGATGCCACAGGGAGAATTTCCCAAGGTGCCCTCAGACCATCTGGTTGGACACATGGGGCTTTCAGACACACAGTTCCTGTCGGACCCTGCACCTCTGCTGTCACATTCTGGAGATGGGCCTGGAAGCCTCCAGGTGTTCACTCTGATAACAGCTTTATTGAGATTGAATTTTCATACCACACAGCTAACCCAGTTTAAGTATTAAGCTCAGTGTTTTTTTGCATATTCACAGGGTTGTGCAGCCACCAGCACAATGCATTTGACAACACTTCCATCATCTACACAGAAGCCCACTCTTTAGCAGTCACCCCTAATTTCCCACAGCCCCGTAATCCCCAGTCCATTTTCTGTCTCTGTGGGCTTGCCTGTTCTGGATGTCTCATGTAAGTGTAATCCACGAATTGTCTTTTTCTGTCTGGCTTCTCTCACTGAGCATCATGTGTTTGAGGTTCATCCACATCATAGCCTTTGTCAGTGCTTCACCCCTTTTCCATGGCTGAGTCACCCTTACCCTCTCTGCTTTTAACTCTATAATTAATTGTGTCTCCCTGCCTGCACCGCACAGGGCTAATGAGGATCTCACCTTCCATCATTCTTGGGCTGTAAGTTGAACTTTTAACCAACACCAATGGGTCCTGTGCAGAGGATGAAAGCCCAGCCGCCCAAGGTGCACAGTTGCCCTGTGTGACCAGAGCCCAGGTGGAAGGGTGAGATGGGCCTGCCTGTTTACAGGACCAGCGTCCTACGGTCTCATGGGAAAACAATTCGCTCCTCAGCGTCTCATGAGAGCTGCTCCGCACCGTGCCAAGCGGGCAAGACACACCGGTCAGGGACCAAGGTGCTGCCTTCAGTTCAGACCCACTCATACTAGCTGTCTAGTTGAAAAGTGCTGAGTCTCCAGGGGAGGGTCCTTCCTGCTTCTTCCAGGCTCTTGGGGTTCCATGCATCCCTGGGCTTATGGCTGCACCCCTCCCATGTCTGCCTTCATCTTCATGTGGCTTCCCCTCTGTGTCTGTGTCTCCACTCATCATATAAGCACGCAGTTACACAGGATTGGGACCACCCTAAGGCCCCTGTTCCACCTAGTTACACGACCAGGCCCTACTTCCAAATGAGGTCATGTCCTGAGCCCCTGAGGTCAGGACATGGATGTCTCTTTCCCTGGGGTGTACACAATCTCCCTTCAGTCTGAGATAACTGTGATGTTGCCCAGGAAACAAGCAAGCCCCTTACCTCAGGCAGCCTCTCGAAGAGGTCTGAGCCCACCTGGTCTCTTGGAAACTGACTGGGCAGGAGAGTGCGGCTCAGGACCCGAGTGTGAAGGACACCAGGAAGCACCCGTGTGAGGCTCCCCTCCGCAGCGGCTGCACTGGACCAGCTGATGAGGCCCAGCAGGGCAATACCGAGCTCCTTACAAGGCTCGACCCACGTGGACTGGGGGCAACAGGCAGCAGGGATGGGTGTGTGAGGAAGTGTATGTGACGGGCCTGCAGTGAGCAGGTGAGCACAGCTGTGTGTGTCACATCAGGCACACATGATGGGTCAGCAGTGAGCACACTTGCCTGAGATCAGGTGCGGTACACACTCACGTGATCAGGTTCACGTGGCGTCTTAGTGGGCAGGACACCCCAGGGCTGCAGTGCTGCCACGGGCTCAAGCCACCAACCCTGCCTGGTGTGGAGCTTCCCTCCCCCACCACGTGCCCAGCAGCTCCCAAGTCCACAACTGCGCAATGCCTGCACCTGTGTAGAATACTTTCCCTGAGCAAGTACTTCTTGAAGAGGGTCACTTCCGTGGTGACGGCGACCTTCCTCTTCTGCTGCTTCAGCAGGGGTGCCCCTGCCAGTGCCTGCTTTCACCAAGGCGTCCAGGCCGCAGAGGGCTGGTCCCTGCATCTGAGACCAAAGAGAAGGATTTGAGGGGCTACACTTTCTCCCACCAGGAGCTTCATATCCAGGGGGGCCAGTGGGAACATGTCAGACACACAGGACTGGGTATTCTGGTTCACCTTCGCCCTACACGGTGGGCAAAAGAACAGCCACGTGGGACCTCAGACCATGTAGCACAAGGTGCGTGTCGAAGACCAGTGAGTGTCCGTTGTTGCAGCACGTCCATCCTCCGTCGGGCCGGCCCCCCTCCCCGAAGGCTGGGTCTGTTAACACAGGAGACCCTGGAAGGGGGTTTTCTGTCTGGCTGGCTCCCTGAAGCTGGGTGTTTGGGGACATGGGGCAGTCTGCAGCCACGGTGAAGACATTGTTCTCTCCAGGGAAATGAGGTGGACACTCAGTCCCCGGTCTGTGGATGGTCTAGTCCTCTGGGAGTCATGTTTTTCTTGTGGGTCACTGGGGCTTTATCCTCACTCCGTGGGGTACAGGAGGGGAGGGATGGACACGTCCTGGGCTCACTCTTCCTGGGCTCCTGGGGAGGACCTCTCTGACCCACATGTTCACAGGCTTCAGTCACCCCTGCTCGACACCCCCCTCCATAGACTCGGCAAGAGGACCTGCCCTGTGAAACGGGGGTGCCTGGGTCAGGGGGCTGGTGCATCCCTTCTCAGATGGCCACACTCAGGTCTCGGGTGGGTGCGGTGGCCTGTGGCCCCTCGCTGAGGTCACCTCGGCGCTGTGGCTCCTTTCTGGGGCCTGAGACACCCCCGGGGTGGCTGGGGGAAGGGGGAGGTCTCCGTGATGGGGACGTGTGGGACGGGAGTCCTGGGCCCTGGGTCCGTCCTCGAGGAGGAGTGAGGGTCATGCTCAGAACGGGGGCGGCCGGTGACGGTCCTGGGTGTCAGCAAGCACAGCGCTGCGCCCCGCAGCCCGGGTGTGGGAGTCCTGCGGCCCTGGCACAGAACACCAGACAGGGGCGGAGTTGGGACAGGGGACGCGTCCTCTCAGCCCTGGAGCCCGAGGTCAAGGTGCTGGGGCTCGCTCCTCCGCGGGTTCTCGGGTCACTTGGGCCCAGGCCACTGCCAGCCCCGCCTCCGTCTCTGCAGTGACATCGCCTTCTCCCCCGTGTGTCTGGGTCCAAATGCCCCGATGAGGATGCCCACACACAGCTCAGTGACCTCGTCTCATCCGGGCAGCTCTGTGGTGGCCCATCTGCACACCACCTCCCATTCTGAGGTCCCGGGGAGTCCGTCTTCCGGGGCCTCTTGTGGTGAGAATCCTCGTGGTGGACACAGCTCGTAGGTCGTGTGGGCCCCCAGGCCGGAATCCAGGACCCTCATGGAGGAAGCGGTGTCCTGACTCGGGGAGAGCGGACGGACAGGCAGGGTGAGAGGGAGGCCGGGGGCCCTCAGCCCTGCCCTCCGGGGAGAGGGGTGTCTCTAGAGGGCCGGGCGGAGCGGGCGGGAGTGGGGGGATGGCACGCGGCGGTCCGAGGCGGGCGGCTGGGGCTGCGACGGCGAGGCCACTTAGGGGCAGAGGCGCGGGGCCTCAGGGACGGCCTCTGTCTGCTCCTATGACGGCGGCCGGCCGCGGGCTCCCGGCCAGGTGGGGCCACACGTGGAGCGGCTTGAAGACACACCCCAGGGCCGCCTTCGAGAAGGGCCTTGTGTCTGGGGACACGGAGCCTCCAGCCTGCCGGGGAGTGTGTGGGGCTGGGGGCCCGCGG
>NW_021148643.1:7166-8501 GCF_002837175.3 Physeter macrocephalus
TGCTCACTGCAGGCCCGTCACATACACTTCCTCACACACCCACTCCCTGCTGCCTGTTGCCCCCAGTCCACGTGGGTTGAGCTCTCTTAAGAGCTCGGGGTTGCCCTGCTGGGCCTCATCAGCTGATCCACTGCTGTCACTGCAAAGGGGAGCCTCACACAGTTGCTTCCCGGTGTCCTTCACACTCGGGTACTGAGCTGCACTCTCCTGCCCAGTCAGTTTCTAAGAGACCAGGAGGGCTCAGACCTCTTCGAGGGGCTGGCTGAGCTAAGGGCCTTGCTTGTTTCCTGGGTAACATTACAGTTATCTCAGACTGAAGGGGGATTGTGTACCCCCCAGGGAAAGAGACCTCCATGTCCTGACCTCAGGGGCTCAGGACATGACCTCATTTGGAAGTAGGGCCTGGTCGTGTAACTAGGTGAGACAGGGGCCTTAGGGTGGTCCCAATCCTGTGTAACTGCGTGCTTATATGATGAGTGGAGACACAGACACAGAGAGGAAGCCACATGAAGATGAAGGCAGACATGGGAGGGGTGCAGCCATAAGCCCAGGAATGCCTGGATCCCCAAGAGCCTGGAAGAAGCAGGAAGGACCCTCCCCTGGAGACTCAGCACTTTCCAACTAGACAGTTAGTATGAGTGGGCCTGAACTGAAGGCAGCACCTTGGTCCCTGACCCGTGTGTCTTGCCGCTTGGCACGGTGTGGAGCAGATCTCACGAAACGCTGAAGAGCGAGTTGATTTCCCATGAGACCGTAGGACGCTGGCCCTGTCAACAGGCAGGCCCATCTCACCCTTCCACCTGGTCTCTGGTCACACAGGGCAACGGTGCACCCTGTGCGGCTGGGCTTTCAGCCTCTGCGCAGGACCCCTTGGTGTTGGTTAAAAGTTCAACTTACCGCCCAAGAATGATAGAAGGTGAGAACCTCATCAGCCCTGTCCGGTGAAGGCAGGGAGACACTATTAATTATAGAGTTGAAAGCAGAGAGGGTAAGGGTGACTCAGCCATGGAAAAGGGGTGAAGCACTGACACAGGCTATGATGTGGATGAACCTTGAAAAAATGATGCTCAGTGAGAGAAGCCAGATAGAAAAAGACAATCAGTGGATTCCACTTACATGAGACATCTAGAACAGGGAAGCCCACAGAGACAGAAAGTGCTGGGGGTGCTGGGGCTGTGGGAAATGAGGGGTGACCTCTAAAGAGTGAGCTTCTGGGTAGATGATGGAAATGTTGTCAAATGAATTGTGCTGATGGCTGCACAACCCTGTGAATATGCAAAACACCACTGAGCTTAATACTTAAAGTGGGTTAGCTAACTGTGTGGTAAAGAAATT
>NW_021148644.1:0-245 GCF_002837175.3 Physeter macrocephalus
TCTCCATTGTCATTTGTTTCTAGGTATTTTTTGATTTCCTCTCTGATTTCTTCCGTGATCACTTGGTTATTAAGTAGTGTATTGTTTAGCCTCCATGTGTTTGTATTTTGTACAGATATTTTCCTGTAATTGGTATATAGTCTCATAGCGTTGTGGTCAGAAAAGATACTTGATACAATTTCAATTTTCCTAAATTTACGAAGGCTTGATTTGTGACCCAAGATATGATCTATCCTGGAGAATGT
>NW_021148644.1:8151-8501 GCF_002837175.3 Physeter macrocephalus
TGCTAACTTTGGGGTTTTTTTGTTCTTCTTCCTCTAATTGCTTTAGGTGTAAGGTTAGGTTGTTTATTCGAGATATTTCCTGTTTCTTAAGGTAGGATTGTATTGCTATAAACTTCCCTCTTAGAACTGCTTTTGCTGCATCCCATAGGTTTTGGGTCGTTGTGTCTCCATTGTCATTTGTTTCTAGGTATTTTTTGATTTCCTCTCTGATTTCTTCCGTGATCACTTGGTTATTAAGTAGTGTATTGTTTAGCCTCCATGTGTTTGTATTTTTTACAGATATTTTCCTGTAATTGGTATATAGTCTCATAGCATTGTGGTCAGAAAAGATACTTGATACAATTTCAATT
>NW_021148645.1:0-338 GCF_002837175.3 Physeter macrocephalus
TTCTTTCTTTCTTTCTTTCTTTCTTTCTTTCTTTCTTTCATGAAAACGACATGTTCAAAAAAGGCATCACAAGTTCTAAAATCCTGGGCAAGCTCACAAGCAATTTCTATCACCATTTTCTCTCATAAGGTCCCGACAGGATGACTTACGTACAGAGCAAAGGGCAATCAGGATGAATGTAAGGGGCTCACACTTTCTAAGATAAATGCCTCTGATATCACAGCAGAGGTCCAAGAGAAAGGCATAGAAAAAGGTAAATACTTTGCTCTTTATCCTTTCATGTCAAAATTTCCTGTTCATTTCTTTTTCAATAGAGGAATTCAAACTAGGTATCAGAA
>NW_021148645.1:8325-8500 GCF_002837175.3 Physeter macrocephalus
GTCCCATCTCACCTGATGCGAACTCTTCCCTAGACCGCTGTCGAGTGCTTAAAATTCCTTTGTCAGGAAATAAATCTCTTGTATTCTATAAGTAAATACGAGGTTTCAATTGTGTGAAACTAAAGCTAGATATAAGATACCATTTAAGACTCACAGCATCACCTATAAATGATTC
>NW_021148647.1:0-198 GCF_002837175.3 Physeter macrocephalus
TCAATACTACAGTTGTGCGTCTCACTGCCGAGAGAATAACCGAAAGAAAAATGCAAGCAGACTGGTGGGGTGCACGTAGATGAAAAGAAAGGCGTAGCCAGCAGAAAACACCAACGTCCATACAGTTATTTGGATAGCCTTACATCAGTAACAGTACCCAGCATATACACATATGCATATATATATATATATATATAT
>NW_021148647.1:8204-8499 GCF_002837175.3 Physeter macrocephalus
GAAACAGAGGGAGGAAGGAGGAGAGAGAAAGAGAGAGACAAAGGGAAACGCAGCTGCAGGGGGCTGGGTCAACTACACGCGTCTGCACGCGCTTACAGACGATGCAAAGAGAACTAGGCGTACACTAGGGTGTCTTACGTGGCCGCAGCCAGAGAGTTCTTTTGACGATCTTTCACCTTCTTTATATATCATCTGCGCACGATTGTAGATCTGTTTCATATGTGAAATCTCTATATCAATCTGTGTATATATACGGAATACACATACACGTATGCATATCTGTATTATATTGTAG
>NW_021148648.1:0-2255 GCF_002837175.3 Physeter macrocephalus
CTGAGATGCAGCTGCTTTGCAGTGGCTGCTTTGCTGAGATGCAGCTGCTTTGCAGCGGCTGCTTTGCTGAGATGCAGCTGCTTTGCAGTGGCTGCTTTGCTGAGATGCAGCTGCTTTGCAGTGGCTGCTTTGCTGAGATGCAGCTGCTTTGCAGCGGCTGCTTTGCTGAGATGCAGCTGCTTTGCAGTGGCTGCTTTGCTGAGATGCAGCTGCTTTGCAGTGGCTGCTTTGCTGAGATGCAGCTGCTTTGCAGTGGCTGCTTTGCTGAGATGCAGCTGCTTTGCAGTGGCTGCTTTGCTGAGATGCAGCTGCTTTGCAGTGGCTGCTTTGCTGAGATGCAGCTGCTTTGCAGTGGCTGCTTTGCTGAGATGCAGCTGCTTTGCAGTGGCTGCTTTGCTGAGATGCAGCTGCTTTGCAGTGGCTGCTTTGCTGAGATGCAGCTGCTTTGCAGTGGCTGCTTTGCTGAGATGCAGCTGCTTTGCAGTGGCTGCTTTGCTGAGATGCAGCTGCTTTGCAGTGGCTGCTTTGCTGAGATGCAGCTGCTTTGCAGTGGCTGCTTTGCTGAGATGCAGCTGCTTTGCAGCGGCTGCTTTGCTGAGATGCAGCTGCTTTGCAGTGGCTGCTTTGCTGAGATGCAGCTGCTTTGCAGTGGCTGCTTTGCTGAGATGCAGCTGCTTTGCAGTGGCTGCTTTGCTGAGATGCAGCTGCTTTGCAGTGGCTGCTTTGCTGAGATGCAGCTGCTTTGCAGTGGCTGCTTTGCTGAGATGCAGCTGCTTTGCAGTGGCTGCTTTGCTGAGATGCAGCTGCTTTGCAGTGGCTGCTTTGCTGAGATGCAGCTGCTTTGCAGTGGCTGCTTTGCTGAGATGCAGCTGCTTTGCAGTGGCTGCTTTGCTGAGATGCAGCTGCTTTGCAGTGGCTGCTTTGCTGAGATGCAGCTGCTTTGCAGTGGCTGCTTTGCTGAGATGCAGCTGCTTTGCAGTGGCTGCTTTGCTGAGATGCAGCTGCTTTGCAGCGGCTGCTTTGCTGAGATGCAGCTGCTTTGCAGTGGCTGCTTTGCTGAGATGCAGCTGCTTTGCAGTGGCTGCTTTGCTGAGATGCAGCTGCTTTGCAGTGGCTGCTTTGCTGAGATGCAGCTGCTTTGCAGTGGCTGCTTTGCTGAGATGCAGCTGCTTTGCAGTGGCTGCTTTGCTGAGATGCAGCTGCTTTGCAGTGGCTGCTTTGCTGAGATGCAGCTGCTTTGCAGTGGCTGCTTTGCTGAGATGCAGCTGCTTTGCAGTGGCTGCTTTGCTGAGATGCAGCTGCTTTGCAGTGGCTGCTTTGCTGAGATGCAGCTGCTTTGCAGTGGCTGCTTTGCTGAGATGCAGCTGCTTTGCAGTGGCTGCTTTGCTGAGATGCAGCTGCTTTGCAGTGGCTGCTTTGCTGAGATGCAGCTGCTTTGCAGCGGCTGCTTTGCTGAGATGCAGCTGCTTTGCAGTGGCTGCTTTGCTGAGATGCAGCTGCTTTGCAGTGGCTGCTTTGCTGAGATGCAGCTGCTTTGCAGTGGCTGCTTTGCTGAGATGCAGCTGCTTTGCAGTGGCTGCTTTGCTGAGATGCAGCTGCTTTGCAGTGGCTGCTTTGCTGAGATGCAGCTGCTTTGCAGTGGCTGCTTTGCTGAGATGCAGCTGCTTTGCAGTGGCTGCTTTGCTGAGATGCAGCTGCTTTGCAGTGGCTGCTTTGCTGAGATGCAGCTGCTTTGCAGTGGCTGCTTTGCTGAGATGCAGCTGCTTTGCAGTGGCTGCTTTGCTGAGATGCAGCTGCTTTGCAGTGGCTGCTTTGCTGAGATGCAGCTGCTTTGCAGTGGCTGCTTTGCTGAGATGCAGCTGCTTTGCAGCGGCTGCTTTGCTGAGATGCAGCTGCTTTGCAGTGGCTGCTTTGCTGAGATGCAGCTGCTTTGCAGTGGCTGCTTTGCTGCTTTTAACAAGAACACATGTCTACCAGAGCTTTTTAAGAAGGCGCCTACACTGTGGGCAAGGGCTTTTTTTGGTGTCTATATAAAATCCTCATTACCACCCACGTAGAAAACGGGCACTGAGGATATTTTTGAGTGCAGTGCAGCGGGGAATTAAGAAACGTGCATGACGAGACGACGACAACGACGACGACCGCTTATGTTGAAAGAGGAGAAGTCGCAAAAACACACCGTATGCGTTCTTTCTAATAAAGAAGAAGACAACAGCGGCATTTTCTGTGTGGGAAGAACGGTAGCGGGGACAACA
>NW_021148648.1:4619-8497 GCF_002837175.3 Physeter macrocephalus
GCAGAAGCAGCAGCATCTTCTTGCGTATGTGTGAGGGGTGCACATGTAGTACATACGGGAATTTAGAGGCGTACAAATATAGGTGAAGACGTGTGTGTATATGTATGCGTGGATCTATGCTATACATAAATGAAGCTGTACGCACGTATGTGCTGTATGAGTTTGCAGGTCTGCGTCCATGTTCTTACGCGTTAGGGGCTTCTATACGGATACACGTGTCTGAATGAATGTCTACCCACACCTATATGCGAGACGCCATCAAGTAGGGAACATACTTCGAGACCGGGCACCATGGTGCCAACTAGGTACAGGTTCCTCGGCACCTTCACGCGTGGAAGACCTCTCGAATAAATTTATATCTTATGTCTACGCACGTATGTCTGTATACCTATTTCCTGAGCTAGCTGCTGCATAGGGACGAGGCAACTCTACGCAGATAGACAAACATACGCAGCTGGCCAGCGATCGCAGGTGTCTCAACGACTTTTCAACAGGCACAGTAAAATTGGCCGTGCATAGTGAATACATCTTGAGGACAGCTGAAAGAATCAGATGATTAGTAGTGTTCGTGCCCGAGCTATAGTAGCAGCTGGAGGAAGGAGTAGGCCGCGGTGCAGCTAAGCATTGTAGTAGTATAACTGGAGTAGGACAAATTGTAGAATTCGTGACAACAGTCTCTCGCTGGCGTGGCCGGTGTAGCAGGAAAAAGTAGTAAAGACACTACTCCGAACGCGTGGCACGCGTGGCCATCAAGCTGCGGATCTGAAAGGAATCATCAACAGAAAACTACTAATACAAACATTATTAACTACTGTTGAGAGAGCAATGTTTTCAAAGGGGGGCTTCATCGGGATCTAGCTACTACGTAAGCAACGATATGATGTTACAACAGCCGTTTTGAAC
Organism: Physeter macrocephalus; assembly: GCF_002837175.3. Taxonomy (NCBI): domain Eukaryota; kingdom Metazoa; phylum Chordata; class Mammalia; order Artiodactyla; family Physeteridae; genus Physeter; species Physeter macrocephalus. Next base: position 5,523 of record NW_021148648.1, read on the forward strand.
TGCTGTTCGTATAGCGTTTGCTGTGGAAAAGTATTGACAGAATAAGATTGAAACCCGAAACTGCAGAACATCTACTAGTGTAAGCACTAGACTGCTGTTCCTACGGCAACTACTGCGGAGCATACCAGGTCGACCCAGATACATGTTTTTGGCGCGCAACAACAGGAAGTGATCACAAACAGGAAATTCGTTCAGAGCAGGAGAAGGAAATGCTAAAAAGAAATATTCCACTCCCTGACCTTCGTTGTGGACTCCGAAGGGCGGGATCACATTACGGCAGATCCCTTTTTATCTGTCACGGTAGGCGTGCGCGGGGATTGTGCAGACAGTACCTTTTCAGCCACATTCACACTAATAATAGTCGCAGGAATAGTAACGCAGTACTAGCAGCACTAGTCTCAGTAGGTGATCATAACCGTGTTTTAGAGTGGGTGGAAGTAGCTCGGGAACTTCTCCAGCGAATGCACAGTTCTGACACTTCTGAAGTGACTTATATTGATGATACCAGTGCACATCAGCAGGGGACATGCTGGCAGTAGAAGGCGTCGCACCAATAATACCGGAAGTTCTCTCTGTATTGCTGCTGCAACTTCTCGATTGCAAACTAGTAAAGAGTTGAGCGACTGAGACGAGTTGTGATACCGAGGTGGTTAAAATATGTTGGGTGAGTGTAGCGCGCATCCTCGACCTCTATAGTCGGTAGCATTGATAGGAATGTGGCAGGCAAGGAGTAGTAGTATAGTAGTATCAGAGGGATTACCAGGGATTATGGAGGGGTTTCTCTCGCGCTTCTGCATGTGGTCCATCCGTAGTAGTACCAATTTTCAATGTAGAGAGCTGCGAAGTGGAACACGTTTCCCTTCTAGGCAGATCAGATCTCGTGAAGGATGATGCACAGTTGCGCACACAGGAGGAGGCTTCTAACAATGACATTACGCGGGACGCACACTCCCGCTTTCGGGCGGAACGTCCTTTTGTGGAGCCCGTCATGCGCGGCGAGTGCAACTAGAGTTCGAGTACGTCCAGCATGTGCAAGCACCAAGGTACACACACGCTGCTGGTATATCTCAGCAGCGCAGGCGTGCACCGTTGCCTATAAATGCACGTAGGACCGGCGTCGGTCCCCTTGTCCAGGCACAACTCTACTTCCTGAGAAATAAAGGGATACACAGCACTGTCCACCTGCCACATCCAGTCCTGCGTTATCCCATGTAAACGTACGTATACTGACATGCACGTGCACAACTGCAATATATACGAACCATTGACTTTCTTGTTGTAGAAGTATCCTGGGTACACTGGAAACATTGGGTTTGACTGACGTGCGATGGCTGCAGATCACTTAATTCGTGACTCTCAAGAAACGCGGGATGCTCTGCAGCCGTTGCGACGCATATATAGAAGGGTCTTCACATATGCCAGTGTATGTACACACAAAAGTATATGGACACACGCCTACGTTAGTATACAATTTTGCATGGATTTCGCCGTCCGGATGCGCCGATTCTTGCTTGTTGCATTAAAAGTGCAGGTTTTGGCTCCTTCGCTTGTGTGTCTGCCGAGGCTGCCCCCATCACTGAGCTCGGAAGACGAATTTTTTGGAGACTGGATCGTAGACGGGAGAGTGCGGCAGAACCAGATAAGCAAGCTTGCCGTCGTGATCACGAAAGGCACTGGAGCGAATTGTTGTTCTACTTACCATCACAACAAAAACACCACCAATGTACATGGATCGTGGGAACAGATAAAAGCTCTCTCTGCCTTTCAGTTGTGAGGGAGGGATTTGTAGAAAGCTGTTGTTGTCTCCTACGAAAAACTACAGCTTCGCATGTGTAGGTCTGCAAGTGTGAACAGTCCCCTCTTATCGCGCCCCAGCGACAACCATGTCGTCACGTACTACTACCGCTACTACTATTGCTACTACTACCACGCAAACTGGCGTCACGTTCTCCAGAAGTGCAAGCTTGTGTGTTTAGCCAGAACAGACACCTTTCCGCGAGAACACTGGCACGGACACACACGCGTGGGCTAGCCAGTTTCAGACTCTGTCTTTTTTTCGTCCAGTGGGGGAATTTTAATCCCGTGGGAAGGCGTTGCACAGTGACTTACCCACTACATGTGTGCAGCAGATGCACAATGGGCGACGCACTGGGGAAACAGGTGTCAACCCTTGTTCCATTCCAAAAAATGTGTCTTTCCGGTCCTCTAGCAGTCCCGAAGTTAACGATCCCCCTTCGGCAGACACCTGTCTTTCTGTGTAGCAGCTTGTTTACACCAGGGCCTTATACGCTCCCGAGCAGCGAAGTGGAAGCCCCGATGCATCGCAGACTGCGCTCACCGCAGCAGCATCTAGAGGCGATGCCGACTCGTGGTGGCACATGGATACCACAACGGACCACGGCCTGTTCCGCCCGTGTACTACGCAGATATGAATTCCAGCAACACACGAGAGATGCATAAACATCCACTGACGTATGTCCGTGTCCTGGTGGTATACGTCTGTGCGTGCGTATTAATACACATGCACTCTCTACCCCACGTAGAGGTTGTTGCTCTCTTCAGCAAATACACTCGCCCTGGGGCGTGTCTGTCCGGAATTTGTATAACTGCAGATGACACTCCTTCAGCAGGGCTGCCAGTGCAGTAATATGTCTTGCGTCAGCTGGTACGAAGCGGAAGATAGGGGAGGTGCTAGCGTGGTCACTATGCTCGCAGGAACCTAGCAACAGGCCACAAGGCTTTTACATGCAGAGTTTCATGCCGCATCAGGAACCTGGGCACTGACGGTAAAGGATGCACACCCAGGTGCACATACATATATATGTGCATCTATATATGCTGTGCCCGTGGGAGCTGCGTGACGCTGCCAAAATCGGCAACGTTGCTTATGAGTTGCTATGGGAGATTTTGCATACTGTGCATATCGACGACGCTATCAATAATTCAGTCGCTCTCTCCGACGGATGTGATCCGCC
>NW_021148649.1:0-2824 GCF_002837175.3 Physeter macrocephalus
CTTCGTGTGTAATATTGCGCACATTTGTGCGTACACGTGTAGATCCACTGGAACAGTCGCACGTGCAGTGAAATGTGCGTGTTCCTGTCTTGAAATATCGTGTCAGTATTCCCATACTCCACGTTTGTGAGTTTCTGTTTTCACACATTGACGAACGAATACACAGTCTCCTGTGTCAACTGCTCCGCATACGTGTCTGCACACTCGTACGTGTGTGCGTTCACGTGTTACAGTATGTTGCTGTTAAACGGTATGGACTGACAGCCATACGCTCCACTCACGCATGTTGAAGAAGAGGAGACGGCTTGCAGGAGTACAGGACTATATCCCTGTTCAAATTTGCATACTCGTATGTCTACATAATATAGTTACGTACCCCGTTTTGCGCATACACATAGATATGTTTACGGAGAGACAAAGAAGTTTGTTCACAGCTGTGTGTGCATGTATACCTGCATTGTCTCTGCACAGTTACGGAGTAAGTATGAGGGCACAGATACACACACACACACACACATACGCATATGCAGATACGCAGATGTACCTTGTGTCCCTCCACCCCTCTTACCTGCCCACGTGTCATTGGTCCCTGTGAAAAGTACACCTTCTGCAGAGTCTGCGGTCTGTCCGCACCGTCAGCGTGACACGTTCATCGTTGCGCGCTCTGTACGAATGGACACCCGCGCTTTGTCATTTGAAACAAAAGGTGCCGCTGCCCCTCTCTCGTACTTCGGTGCTATGCAAAAATCCGCGCGTGTCTTTACATGTACTTGTAGATACGCGACCAGCTATACAGGCATGTTGCTACGCAGACGTAAACTCACTGCGCCCAAGCACGGGAGCAGGACGGTCGGTGCATGCGGGCATCTATACAAGTGACGCGGCCCTCCGCATCACAAACACGTCTGGGGATTACTTGGCCTTCTGCAGCATCTATACTAGTGGAAAAAACATGCAGAAGATTGGGGAGTGACAGAGCTCCAACGACTCGTAACTTTCTATGCATTCGTGCATACCCACACATATATGTATTTGTTTACGGTTGTGTGCACACCCACGTACATACAGCTATGTACACTGATATGTGTGGCCCTGTACGACCGTGTTAGTGGGATTGCTATCTTGATTCACACACGCAAAGTGGCCCCACGAACGTATCTCTATACCTCGCTGTGCAGGGACGTGCAGGCCGACATTGCCTTTGGTAGGGATATACTCATTTGAACGCATATGTTCTAGCACACCTAGAGAGCAGCATCTTTCTCTGTTTGTTCACCAGGACATCGCTTGACACGTCGATGCGTATCCCTCGGCAATATTCTGATCCGCACATGCTACCGGGCTAGCCTCTTTCTTGCTGTACGTGTTTGTTCGTAAATTTGTGTATATGTGTCTCCTGATTCGAGTGCGTCTCGTACAGCATTGGACAAGGCTTCACACTTTCGTGTGCGGGGGTGAGTGCTCTTACACAACACCACGTTTGATGGGTACTAGAGACGGCTATGTGTGCTTACCAGATAGGTACGCAGACATAGTCGAACACAGCAAGTATATCTTCTCTACCCATGCAGGTGAACAGGTGTGGCCGATTCGACCGTGTCTTACGTGAACCGTCCCTCACACGACGAACCCAGGCGCAGTCAGGGAGGAAACACGCAAGAAACCGCGAATACGCCAGGATAAACCGAAGGGGTGAGGAAGGGCAGGGAGATGGCCGGGGGGTAGTACAAGGACATGGAAAAGAAAAAGCAGGCACATGTATCTTGTCTGGCTTATCCGACTCAATTTGCTGCAGGTGCATTCGTGTGCAGCTGCGTTTCCTGGACAATTTTTCTGGAAATTTGTGGTGTGCAGGTTGTCGACTTAGGCAACTTGAAAAATAGTTTCTGGTCTGTGCTGCCGGGGGTCTCCGGCTGGGTGGCTAACAAGCATTACGACAACTTTGCATCAAGCATAGAAGCAGCTACAGGTAAGGTTTTTTCTGAAGAGTTTCGCCGCCCCTTGACAGGGCACAGCAATCTCCGGCCTATCTACGTCGCTCTCGTCCCCTTTATATGTATCTGGGTCGTATAATGCAACAGAGAACTATGACATAGATGCATATATTTCTGGTTTTGAAACTTGCGGTGCTCGAAGTAATAGCATTATGACCGCTCCCATGAAGGGATGATGGAAATCGTCGCAAGAGTAGTATGTGTACTGTCTGAATTAGTGGTACGCGTGGGAATCGTACGCGTAGATTTCACTCGAATGGAGAATCGTCCAAGAACGACTTAGGTTGCCGAGAGCCTGGTGTCAAGGGAATAGCGCAGAGCCTCGCACCTTCAGGACATTGCGCTGGAGCTGCGATGGTTCTACTCGTTTCATAGGGACACAGGTAGTAGTAGTAGTAGTAATGTAGTAATTGTAGCAGTCATAACAACGAGGAAAAGATTTATGTTAAAAAGAAGGTCAGTGCAAAGCATGGATGTTCATGCCATTTATTGAAGGCAGGTCCATGCGCTTTATTTGAAGCAACCCTATGCAACTCTTCGAAGCTAATGCAGGCAATTGAATAGATGCAGATGCATGCATTTCTTTGGAGGCAGGTGCATTCAAATCAGCGGAAGGAGCGCCATGAGTTTCAATCGAAGCAGGCACAGAAAATTCTTTGGAATTAGGCGCATGCAGCTTATTTGAAGTAGAGATACGCTTTCTACTGGAAGCACGCGCATGCACATCAAGGTCTAGATGCAATCTGAGAAGAGTCAGTGACGAAGCAACCGAATTGGACCTGCTGCTGTGAAATGTTGATGGCTACTGGGGTATCCGCCGCTGCGTGCGC
>NW_021148649.1:7758-8496 GCF_002837175.3 Physeter macrocephalus
TGACCAGGTGACAATAGCAGGAGGGACACGCGGCGTGCCCCAGATTTTCTTCTAACCAAAAAAGGAACAGTTTTGAGAAGGTCCGAGGTCTCGTGAAGGGGTTTTTGCATTAGTAAGCGGCGTACACAAGCTCACACGAAGTCTACATACATCACCCGGCTCGGGACGCCAGAAGAAGGCAGACTCTGACACATACTCCAAGCTGAGGGATATTTTGAAGGTCGCGTTTTAAAAATAGTTAATGTTGATGGGTATACGCGTCCATAACTGCAGTTCCTGGATGCATCTTTGCCGCAAGCGAGTCACCAAAACTCGGACACATCGTGAAGGTGTGCAAAAAACAAGCAAGAATTGACGCATATGGTTATAAGGCAGGCTGTACGTCTCAAGCAAAGCCCCTTGATGCAGAGATGTGCTTTGAACACATACTCGACAGAAAGCACAGAGATACATGCCTGGTGCCTGACCAGGAAGCAGCTGTGTGGAGTTTTTTTCAGTAGAGGACAATGCATTTGCTTTCTGGACAATAGAAAGGCGAGAGAAGAAAGCACCGGCAAAGCGTCAGGAACGAAGAACGTGGTGGAATGAAGTGTGTCCCCGCCGAACAGAAAAGCACCGCACCTCAGAAAGCGATCGGGAAAAAAGAATATAAGTTTACTTAGGTAACGCGCTACCCTAAATCCTGTGATTAGACGCAGCCAACAGATATATAAACTGAAGCGTTTCTTATAGATGGTC
>NW_021148650.1:0-1407 GCF_002837175.3 Physeter macrocephalus
TGTATGATAAGTGCCCTTCATTTTCACAGAGTGATTTCCTGCTGGACTACAGCGCATCTGTTGGGGGTCAGCTACAGACACGTGAGTGCCCTAGGGTGAAGACTAGGTACATCCACGGCTGAAAACGACAATCCTGTTGTTCAAACAATCTGTAGTTGTACGTGCCTGTTTGGTACTGCTGGAAGCACGTTCGGACGGAGTCCAGAGGAGTTCTGGTAGTTAAAATGGGTCACCACAAAGCGCTGCGCATGCCCAAAACTAAGCTCAGGGCCAGACGGACCATTTTCCTAAGTGTCTTCAACCTTCATTTACACATCTCTTGCATGAAAAGCCGGCAATGCTTGTGTCTGAGTACGCTGTCCAGTGATACGTTTGACAGCCATAACAGGTCTACTTTTTGATACGATTTGCACTGCGAACAAAGCGCATCACGCATTTGGTCTGGTAAATGCACTTCATGCGCTATACTGCTATACAGAGCGCGGCACTGCAGATTCACTTGCATATCTGTACCTGTGTGTGGCTTTTGACTGTGCCGGTGTCCACGTGAGAATACCACGCGCGTGGGGTACACATATATTACTGTACTCTCTTAAGGCACAAAATAGGCGTCTGTCGCTTCCTTTGTGATGCAGACCCTGGCGGCAATCGTCTTATTTGGCTTAGGAGCGCCAATGGCAGCTGCTGTCGTTCCTTCGTCGCTGCTATGGGTCGGAGCCAGTAATTTAATTCGAGAAACACGGTAACCTACCTCTATAGAAGGAAAAAGCGTTGTCGTGGTTATGGATGATTGTTTGCCTGCGTTCTATATTTCACTTGTTCAAATTTTCGAGCACGATTTATCAAAGTGTCATGGCCCTTTGACAGGTGCCATGTCAGCCACGGTGTACACAAAGGTACAACGTACCTCTCTATACAGGTGTATGTCTTAGTGCTTGCGCCCCCACTTTGTGTTCGCCCAGCGGTACCTGTAATCAGACGTTGAGACATTTTCTTCTTTGTACGCTTACTACTGGAAAAATTCCGGCCTTCACCTGTACGCCACAAGAACCTGCACTTTTTGCTTGTACCACACCTACGCGATGGCTTCTTTTTTACAAATACTGACAGAGAGTTCTCAAATTCTATTCGGAAGGACTAATACACGAGGACTATTCCGTATTCGTGCCTCGTCTTCAATGAGTGTCTGACTCAAATTTAGACGAATGTCATCCTCAGCATCATGCTCTAACAGCTGCCCTAGTACAGCCTTGTGCGCGATTACGTCGTGCTCGTTTTCAGTGAGTGTGTGACACAAATTTAGGCGAATGCCATCCTCAGCATCATTATCTAACAGCTTCGCTAGTGGAGCCTTGTGCTCGCAACAGGTGCCCCTGCTCATCCTGCGAGCTGCAACGGCGTCTCTTG
>NW_021148650.1:5847-6676 GCF_002837175.3 Physeter macrocephalus
CGAAAGAGGAGGTCGCAAACGTGCGACTACATCAAAGTCTACACACTCGCAGGGAGCACCACGTGATCCGGTTCGAGAGGTTTCTCCTCCACTGTCTGCGACGTCCCGCACATGTGTTCGTACACGCACAAACTGGGTTGTTAAAAAAATATATATGTGAGTAACCGAGGGCAAAAATAGGTCGCTGGCCACGTGCTATAAACGGAATGGTAGATGGCTCTGTGCTGTCATACAACAGCACACGGTATACACTGTCGGACCAGAGGAAGAAGCGATAACCACTATTACGTCCATGGTGTGGCCGGTACACCTGGATGTACATGGTGAAGAGTGTAGCTTGTTTTACGTATGCCGCAGAGCTCTCCTACGTGTGTGCATGAGTTGTTGCATTGACAGTACCTTCGCACATGCTGTTGAACACTGAGAAAAACGCGTCCCATTGCAAAGCACACCAGCAGTAAGTTGATCATATACGAACCTACCAGTGGAAGAGGGGAGACGGTAGCCTGTGCCTGATGGCGAATTAGCACTTTGTTTTCTGCCTGTCTACCATGATTCACAAAGAGGGGCACACTGGTAACGAATCACGGCATCGCGAAGGGTGAATATTGGCTTATCTGATGCAAATGAACTTTCCTGCCTTTCGTGTGCAAACCAATGGTGACACGTCTGTGATGCCTCAAGAGAACTTTACGCCTACGTGGCGGCACACACGGACCGCTAACTGGTGAGCACGTCACGGGCTCCCAATCGAGCCTTCTTTGAGAAAAAGAGAATGCCACACGTACTTGCCGGATGCGTACAAGAAGTCGGTCTTTGCGAATTTGCA
>NW_021148650.1:7389-8495 GCF_002837175.3 Physeter macrocephalus
TGGAGGTTCCCCATATATGCAGTTGTAATTATTGATATTTATGTATTTGGCAGTGAAGGACTGCTCCTGCCCTACTGAGTCTGTGCTGTACCACTGGAGGAGAAAACGCTGCCGAGGAACTGTCAAACATATCTGTGCATCTTGCAGATGTAACGTTTTCACAACCCGTGGAAACTCCGTACACCGCCGACTACAAGTCGCGCAACCGCCGCCGACTGGCAGCCTCTCCGTCCGCGGAGCACCGCTTGTCTTCTCGTGTTTAGCGAGCACTCTTTGTCTGTGCCTGACAGTAACGCGTCACCTCTGTATCCTCTCCTTGTTACAAATTAGTAGGGGACTCCTCATCCTTGTGTCAGCGTTTGCGAAAAAGTATCATTCCCACTTGAAAATCAGGCTGATGAATTTTCCACCGCAAGTGTGGATTTGCCACGAAGCAAGACCAGCGCCAGTGCAGCAGCAGTAGAGTCTGTGCAATGATCAACAACACCTGTAGCTATGGTTTCCCACAAATGCTGTCATCCAGGTACATGCGCTGCGACAATTTCAACAGTGTTGCTGCACAGCCACACGCGTGCCCTGCTCCAAAGCAGACTTCAACAGGAAAACACCACCTGGAAAAGATTAGACGGCCGTACAGAAAGGTCCAGATGCTGTCCATCACTTGACGCCGCGCAGATGGCACGAGTCCGGGCAACAATGCTGAGTCCTAAGTCTGCAGTGAGATGTCTTGCAACTGCAGGCATGCGAACGTGACGGTACACGGATGAACATAATCGTTTTGCACGATTCGCACGTCTGCGCATACGTAGAAGCACGCACTACTGTACAAGAGCGACGAGCAAAAGAACGCACATTTAAAAGAACTGGTGGAAGAATCTCTCTTTCCCGAAATGGTCGGCAAGACAATGTTTTACAAAGGTTCTAGCAGCACCTGACGTTTTGGTTGATAATTTGCTTTCCACGCGTGTTTACCTGGTACGTGAACATTCGACAATAGTAAGAGCTTGAATTTTTCGTGATCTCATGCATAAGATACGTGGTATCGTGCATTTCCCTGTGCTTCCGCCTCCGGCTCTCGCCAAGAGAGAGTTAAAAACCCTAAACTT
>NW_021148651.1:0-285 GCF_002837175.3 Physeter macrocephalus
GTGGAAATGTTTTCTCCCTGGTGCCTCCAAGAGATTCCTTTGCTGGTGGGGTAGTCGACATGAGGCATTGTTTGTGGCGTGTCCATCTCCAGGGGCAGCACTGTCGGCAGTCAATCTGCGAGACACAGTGCACGTCGCTGAGTGGCCTGGCGTTGACGTGTTGCGGATGGTTACGCGACGGGAATATGCTGATGACACCTCTGCGCTGTAGGGATGTGCAGGGCGGAGCGCAGTAATGCCACAGCAACGCTCCAGCATTCTCAGCCCTCTCTTCTGACAACAATT
>NW_021148651.1:8312-8494 GCF_002837175.3 Physeter macrocephalus
GTATTTGTCTGATGCTTGGCCACCAGTGACATGAGAATTACTGATCGCAGAGATCCAGGATTCCAGATGTGCAGTCGTTAGTAGGTAGAACATTCAGGAGAAGTGGAAACGTTTTCTCCCTGTTGCCTCCAAGAGATTCCTCTTCTGGTGGCGTAGTCGACGTAGCGCATTGTCTATGGCAT
>NW_021148652.1:0-510 GCF_002837175.3 Physeter macrocephalus
TTGTGCGCGTTCGTCTGAATTTGTGTCGTGCGCGGCAGTGTTCCCACCGACACGTACGTGCACACCTTCTCACAGTCACGTATAGAGATATAAATAGGAGGCGGAGGGGTCTGTCAGATAGAGTCGGCTCCCCTCTTTCTCTCTCTGTCTCTGTCTGCCCGTATCTCCCTACTAAAAACACGCGCGGAGTCTTGTGTGTTATCCGCTTATGGATTCTGCGCCCACGTTTACATGCCCAGGGAAAAGAGAAGAGGCAGGAGTACTTCATGTGCGTGCATCTCTCTCTCTGCACGTATATATGCATGTACGTATGTATATGTGGTCGGCGCAGCGCCACGGGTGAGTGAATTGTTCACTTGTCTCCGCGTTGTTACTGTATCCACTTACACATACACGACGCGGGGGTGGACGAGGTGCTGCAAATCGCCACCCAGACGCCCAGGGAACTCCCAAGTAAGCAGAAGACTTCGTCTCAACGCGGTGCCTTCTGCCTCAAAAATGAGTAGAGGG
>NW_021148652.1:8158-8494 GCF_002837175.3 Physeter macrocephalus
GAGATACCACGGGCCGTGAACATCCCTCTTCCTCTAGGTAATTTCTTCTTCACTTGATGCTCTACGCTCGCCCTACCGAGGGAGAGCCTTCATTCTGTGCGCGCCGCGGGAATCCCTCTGTGTTCACACATGTATCCCCCCAACCCAAATTAAATAATCTTAGACTAATAGGATATTGAAACGCTTAGTGTAGTAGGTACAAGTCACTATTTGAAAATACTAACTGTGATTGGAGTAATTATTTACGCTATGCCAGGTCTAGGTAGTATCTCCACTGTTATCATTATAATTGTTTTACTATTGATTCCGTAGTAAACATATGTTCAAAGATGCAGC
>NW_021148653.1:0-176 GCF_002837175.3 Physeter macrocephalus
GCTACTTGGGAAGGGGTGGGCAAAAAAATAACTCAAAACATCATTACCAACACAAAGCGAAAGTGTGAAGAAAATATATTCAGACGCGTGCACCGGTTGATATATAGATGCCCGTTGAATATCATCTTGCGAGTGTGGGCCGTAATTCGGAAGCGCTACGCACGGTCAGTTGTCGA
>NW_021148653.1:8046-8493 GCF_002837175.3 Physeter macrocephalus
ATTTATTTTTAATATGGCGTAATATGCGAAGAAATATCATTCAGATACTCTACAAGAGAGTTGAATCAATTTTGTAGAGGAACACGAGTAGTACTCTCGCTTTCTCTCCTTCCTTCTTCTCTCTGTGTGTTGGCGCGCAAAAAAAAAATGCCACGTCGGCTTCGAATATCCACAATTCTCCGTGACATAAAAATCTCTAAGTCCCCGGCCTTCTCTCTCATACTCAGAAAACAGTCAGGCATCTTCTGAAGTACCACCTGTTGAATAAAAAGAAGGCTTTCTTTCGGCTCTATTCAGCCTCCGCTCTAACCCGCAAGCCCGGGTTCTTCTGCAGAAATAAAAATGAGGGTTGTTTCCCTAAAATAAAAAAGGCAGAACATCAGGTCTGCCGTGCTGCGGTTGGCGCCCCCTTAAAAATATATCCACCTGTTGGGCAAAAAAAAGCAG
>NW_021148654.1:0-3378 GCF_002837175.3 Physeter macrocephalus
CGCAAACAGACGGTCGCAGTTGTTGCTCTCATCCTGCTAAAAAATACTGGGAACGGTTAGTATTTATTTGCAAACTTTTGACACCAATCAGCAGACATAAGGCGCCAGCAGGACGCATGAAAAAAGTTGTTTCCATAGCGTGTCAAATGCTTGTAGCTCTTAGTATATGTCTAGCCTGTCTTGGCAGACGCAGGCACCTCACGTGCTATTCGGGCGCGAAGAAGGTCCGCGTGGTCGCCGCTGTGCAACTTAATCACTGTTGCCTGCCACACTTGAAAAATAGTATCCAGCATACCTACGCAGGGGCGTTTCTTAGCGAAAGGGTCGGCGAGTTCATGACTAGTGACTTGCAGTGACAGCTACGCAACAAAACATCACCCTGCCAGTATCTCCGGACTGCGCATTACCACAACACAACGCCTTCTTGTACTACGTGGTGTCTACCATAGTCGCACAAAAGTGATGTGGCGTTGTACAAGCCAAAACAATATTTCTCCGCTGACTCAAAGTCAGCGAAGTCCTGCCGCAGGTAAGTACCATCAAGAACAGACGTCAATCTGTGTATGATCAACGTGTATGTTACGACGCCGTCCGCACGGGTCCACCGTGCACAGCTGTACATGTCTACGTCCTTACGGAAAATGATACATATGTACCTGTGTGCGCGTACGTGCTAGTCTGTACATGAAGATACACAGAAGGTGTAGGTAAACAAACAGGAGTCCCTGGTGATCCATTATGGGTTCGCCGTAATGCGCTTCTAGTGGTTCTCTGCCCCATAGGAAACCAGAGGTAGTCGTTATGGGCATTTTTACCCAGAGTGACACCTTAAGCGTTCACTCAACAACAAAACGCAAATTCGGAACTAGACCCAGGGTAAACCCCGTATGTTAACATGTACGCTCTACGTGTATTTGTAGTCGGGTAGACGGTAAATGTGTGACATCTTGCGAATGGACCTCGGCCTTACTGCTGTAGAGGCGCGTATGCGAAGCTATAATGGCGACTTAGGCGTCCCCCTTGGCATGGCCGCATTACGTAGAAACCCCCAATATATTCGTCGCCGCATGTTCACACAGAGTGTGCCTACCAGCCTCCGTATAAAATGGAGAACAAACCGTGTTGCCTCATCAATATTTAGGAATGCGTTGCGCGAATCTGCTGCGGTATTTGCGCATTATACCATTCTTCGTACATGCAATCGAACTCCTCCTGCTTCGGCGTACCGGCGACTGCTTTTCTTCATAAGTGACAAGATTGTATTCAGCGTCAACGGTGTGCTCCACCGGCTGCAATCACAGCTAAAGCGTGCATCCTCACTTAATTGCATTTTAAGTCCTGAGAATAGTGCGTTCATTCCTACAGACTAAAATGTGGTCGTGGTAACCGACTTTTCCGGTAGGGCATGACGTCAGTTCATGAAAGAAAACATACGTCTTGGGTGATTGTTGAGAAAGCTGCGTATACGTGACAACACCTTGATTCCGCAGTTTAAGTGGCTACCTTCAGCGCTTGCTCGCACAGTCAACCTCTAAGGGGGAATGCAGCCTACGACAGTAGCTGCTGCGCAGTGTAGGCGCACCCGGCAGACGAACTGGAAGGCGCAGAACTTCGTAAGTGTGGAGCCGCCCCGTGTTGACGAGTGATAGTTGCTAAAGGTTATTCATGGTATGCAGACGGAAAATAATGTGGTTGCAGACGTCTACAAGATACACATGTGTTCGTAGCGCGTAAAAGCTGCTGGTGCTTCACTGCTGCGGTTTCCGTCGCTCCATACAAATCCTCGTCTCAACGGGCCTGAAGTTGTTTCGTTCGCACTAGGGAGCTTGCAAGAAGATTCACAGCTTACAGACGGATATACTTGTTGCTTTTATTCGAATTTGTGTTCTGGACTGGCACTTTTCTTCCTCATTTCCCCCAGTTTTTCCTATTATCGAGACGAGTAGGTGCCCCGTCGCGCTCTCTTCCCTTCACTGCTACAAACCCTTTTTGGCTGACACGGCGAGAGTATTCGATCATTTTCCAACTATTCATTTGTGGAACCTCCTATTCTCCGTAATGTGGTCCGGCTGCCACATCCCCGCCACGGGGGGTGGAGACTGGGTCTTCAGTCTCCCCTGCGTTTCTTGGGAGAAGAGAGTGGTGCTGTCGAAGAGCGGGGAACGGTGAAACCCGAGTCCAATTCAGATTTTTAAAAGACAGGCATAATGTTATGTTCTCTCAGGTGGAGATATCTGTCCGTTTCCGTGTTGGATACTTGGGTTTTTTCCCGTTCTGTACAGCAGTGGGACGGTAGGCCCTGTCACTGCACTCCAACCGCTCTTCCACCGGCTTCGCAGGTTAGTTCACTTCCCCCGACTTCCCCGAGAACATCGGAGGGGGACCGTTGTCATAAAGTGACTCCAGCAGTGGACAATTGAAACGTTTCCGCGGACGCAGAGCTTCATTGCCGTCACTGTGTTTCCATTGCATGTCCCCGGTGTATCAGTTGCAGTGCAGCTGCACGCACAACGTTGCCCGTCTTCCCTGGACTTTCCTCATTGCCGCACAGCTGGAGAATCCGTGTTTTTCACTTGTACCTTTTAACACTGTAGAACCGTCGGACAAATATTTTGAGTGGAAGGAACGGCCGCACGGTCGCTTCAACTCAAGCACTCTCGTAAAGGTGAATTTTTCTTCTTGAGAGACATCCAGCTATTCAGAGATTTTCAGTACTCGCGGTTACCCGGATTACTGGATCACGAGTATGTAATGACCCTCAATGCATTACGTCCGTGTACTTTTGTGGACGGTCCCCTATGTATGCATGTACGTGTACGGGTATTTCTACACGAAGTAGCGCGTCTTTTCCTGTTCCTCTACACGTGCGTAAACGCTCTGCGTGGTGTCGGGTGTCTCTACATTCGACGCCGGTCGGCCGCCTTTTGATGAATAGACGACTCGATTCATGCATGTTCCTTGCGTTCCCTCAGGAAGACGTGTCTTTCGTGGTAGACGTTTGTTCCCTGGCTTGCTTATGGGCTTGCACTTACGATTCCCTTCTGAAGCGCTCTCCACATCCTCGCCCCACCCCTGCGTGATTTATCGCAGTCGGGAACTGACTACTTTTTCCGTTCATCCCATGACTACTCCGTCCTAATGTGTTCCTTCTGCCGCTGGTTTCCCTCCCATTCGTGGCGCGAGTAAGCAGCACCTACTCTACAATCGACATGTCTGCTTTTTGTTTTTTCCCCCCGCCTGCGGCTTGATGCCCTGTCTCCATTTTTCTTTTTTTTTACAATGGGATCCTCCTGTTGCAAAAACGCACTTGACAAAGTGCGGCCTCCCGCACGTCCCAGTGGTTTTGACGTAGGAGAACCCCCGGACCCTGCTGGGCCG
>NW_021148654.1:8166-8493 GCF_002837175.3 Physeter macrocephalus
AAAGCTGTATCGATTGATACACTAGGGGGCGTAACTGATGGTAGAACGAAGCGAGCCACCCAACGCTAACACGAAGACCATTGTGGAGGGCGTGGGTAACCTCCTGTAGCCACACGGAATTTTACAGCGTAAGCCTTCATTCAAACGGTTGAATCTACGCATATCTGTTGCATTATTCGGCAGTTACGTAGAGTCAGGCTGTAAATGCTCGACACGATCAACCTGAGGGCGACGAGTGTGCTAGTGCGGCGTTTGGCTTACGGCAGCACCCGCAGCAAACCTGGTAGTCGCTAAAATATTCGTTATCTTAGAACGGTCGAAATCCCT
>NW_021148655.1:0-1627 GCF_002837175.3 Physeter macrocephalus
TTTTTAGCAGTGAACAGCGAGCCCTTTACAGAATTGATGAGTTCTGCAGCCATTTGACTTTCTGTCAGCTCGCTCTCTGTACTTGTCGACGAAACTCCAGGCTGATACGAATCTTGATAGTGTGAACTGCTTCGTGCACGCATTCTACACACGTAAGGTGCTGCTCCAGTCAATGCGATGCGGACACGACCATATGTATCGAAATGTGACCGAGTACGTATAAAAAGAACAGATCACTCTTCCTCAAACCCCAGTCAAGTTGCTTTCGGTCATTCGATGACCAAGACAGTCACGAAAGATGCACACAACAGACTTTCTAAGCGAATTTTCTAGCACAGTTATCCCCACAGTTGGTTCGCTACGATTCTGAAACCAACAAGATGCACGTGTTTGTTGACCGACAGGCAGGACCTACCACAACTTTTACATGCAGAGCGTAATTCGAAAATGCTGATGTGTTGTGTACGCCACTGTTATTTCTACGAGGACCATCAACCGCGAAAGCGGCTACAGTAGTGGTCGATTTGCCTCGGTAAACTCGGAAATAGCGGTGCTTGAGCACGGTGTAATCGGGATCTCTAGTTGGTTTATCACTTTTCTGTCTGGTGGACCGTGCAGGCATTGAACTCCCTTTATAGGTGTTATCCTGGTGAAGTACTTTTACAAGAGTAATGTTCACCGGCTCCTCGGCCTCCTTCACCCTAATGCTACAAAAATCGTTACACATAAAATACGCATAAAGGTACACGCACACTGGTCCCAGCTTTACTGCAGAAATGTTCTGTTGCTCCACGCTGGCTTTCTCATGGTCAGAACAAGTCCCCCTCTTCGCTCCCCGCCACGAATCCCTTCTGCGTTCTCTTCTCAACTACTTTTCTCTGTTACACGGGCCATGGTCGGAGCCCTGTAACGTTTTGCAGTGGCACGCTGCTAAATTAACTACACAAGGTTTTTCCCATTTCGTCGTGCATAACGGTCTAAGAGGTTGGTGCAGTGTGGTACGTCGTGGTGTTCTGCGTGACGGATTAGTATATCTGGATAAAGCTTCAAAAAGCGAGGCTTCCTTGACTTATGTCTATATTCTGAGTAGACAATACCGTCTGTGTTCCCGCTTCTTCCTACCGTTGCTGAATATATTTCACTGCGGAGCACGTCGGAACTACACAACGCACTTGGGGTCAAACGGTAGACCTTGAGGACAAAAGGAGTGCGGTACGCACGTAGGAATCTATGTTCAGAGCCCAACGTTCGTGTGACTGTTCGAGCTGTTTTCTTCTAGTCTTCTGGGACGAACGCTAGACGCTGCCTCGCACACCGCAACACGCTCCTGCAGGTGTGTACTCTGTTTTCCCCCCTCAAGACGGTACAAGGTGTTCACGGAATTCCAGAGATCTCTATATACGTACGCATACACAATGGAACGTTCAACAGGCATTTCCAGGAAAACTCGTGCCTGTGACAGTTTTTATGACGGAAGAACAACACAGTGAATTCCACGTTTATAAGGCAAACATCATACGTGAGGACACCTACCAAATGCATCCATCTTTCACAGCAGCAGGGGGCCGTTCTACACACGTGCGGCAACTGAATAGTAGGCTTGTAATGGGGGGCTCAATAGTAGGCG
>NW_021148655.1:1731-4500 GCF_002837175.3 Physeter macrocephalus
ACAGCAAGTGTATAGCTGCCATTAGAGGTGTATACGTGTGACCTAGATCTACAAAAACATATGTATTTGTATCGTGTAGTATGTAGTCCATGGTCAGCCTCGGGCACACTATGCTGTTGCAGTTCCACGTGTGTGAGCACATAAACACGCGCATAATTTTTAGGGTCTGCAAACCAGAACTAACGGCCTACTAGACGTGGAAGTGAGCCGTATGCACGAGAGACGGGCTTCCTCACTACCTCATACAGTTAAAACAGATTTTGTGAGGTGAGGCTTCCACGTGTGCTTCAGTCTTTCCTTTCTTGGGGACCTTCGTATTCGGGTAGGCGGTATTTTGGCAGACCGTCACTTTAACTGAACTTCTTTCGGGACGCCACTTTAATAATCTGTCCCGGTGGCTTGCCCTGTTTTGTAGCGCATGTAACGGTGTAACTGCCCTCAACTGCTTGCTAATGAAACAAGGGAATGCGACACAGACACAATCCTCAGGAGCATCAGTATCTTACCCTGTACCCGTCTGTGTACGTAAGGAGGCACACACAACCAAGTGAGCGTCCTTTAACGTACTGGGACAGAGAGGTGAGTAATTTACGACAGATTTATGTACTTTTATAGAAACGAAGTATTCACACGACTGTTCTGTAACGGTAGCCTTGCAGACTGGTTGATGCTAAGGTGAGTAAGGACACAGGCAATCGGAACGTCACAGCGTACAGATTCCTCTGCGTCTCTCTGCAGGTGAAAGAATATGTGCGTTTGAGCGGGTCACATGTATGTACGTGTTTATTTGCATTTGCAAGTGCATACGTCTGAAGTACGGACACACACGAACAGCAATATTTCTTTATATATGCATACACATGTGTGTATATATGTATGTACGTATGTATGTGTGCATGTACGTATGTATCTGTGTGTGTGTGTGTGCGTGTTTGTGCGTGTTTGTTTGTTTGGTGCTTTGCTTCCAGGCTTTTTTTGTGAACGAGGGACGTGTGGATTAAAAACTTCCTCATTCTTTTGTGCAAAGGTTACAGTAAAAGGGCGTGCGCACCGATGTGCGGCCATCCTTGAAAGGCGGTATTGATATACCTTTTGCCAGATGTGACCCCGTTGCCATGAATTCTCGACACCGTATGACTTTTATTCTCCATAGCAGATTAAAATTGTTACTATTGACATCGCGTGAATGTTGTTCCTACTAACGTAAAAAAGAGCAGGTTCTTTATGTGTAGGCCTTAGTAACTTGGTACGTCACGTATATGTCTAGATCCGTAGCAACAGCGTTTCCAGCGAGGTGTCTATCCTATACGCTGCGAGACAACAAAAAGGTAAGATACTAGTTTCTGCTAGCCATATAATCTGGCGATGCCCACCGGCAATTGGTGCGGACACATAAAGCCGTCGTTTTCTCGAAGAGAGGTCAACAACACCACCTTTGCTGCCTCTTGCAAGGCGTCGAATGTTATGTGTTTACTTTCGGTTGTGAGCTTGCGACGTGGGGTCAGACTTTATTCCCCCTTTTGAAGCTTGTACTGTACATTTAACTCCGGCGCGACAGGTCACCGATGTAAAAGCTCTTGCACACTGTGGCACAGAAGGCGCACATGGAATGGAATCATACGGGGAGAACGTGCTGCGACAGTTTCCACTTCCTTATGTGCTGCATTATCGATTTGACGTACCCCGGTGGGTCGCCGTACTTCCCACAAGGTAAAGGCTGCTGCTTTTGTTTTGCAACATGTGCTTTAAAATGAGTCCACCTGCACGGGTACTGTGCATCCGGCATCCAGCTTAGTGAGCCGATTTGATGCACTAATAACTCGTTTTGATGTTATCACGGAATACGCATGGCGAAAATCTATCGCACCTTTAGCGGTAGAGTATGGCAGCTGCGTGGCTTGTGCGCGGCCTGCCAACTTTGTATTTGTGCGTTAAACAGCGTCGAGGACTGACACGTCGTGGAGTGCAGTTGTACCGCACAACGCGAAGTGAAGAAGATACGCAATGCAGCAGCTCCAACTCGTCACACACACCTTGAGCACCTCTGGAAACACGAACTTTACCCCCTTTCTCGACTGTGTGGACAAACCACGAGTGGGAACCCTGTCAGCATCTGCCGACATTATTAAAGACAACAATGAAAAGCCCGAGCATTGCTGAGTACAACTCTCCTACGTAACGAGGTCACAAACTCCGAAACTCACTCTGCCTGCAAAAAAATGGGGAATCAGCCGTTATGCATAGCCGCTGGCGTCCACCAAAAACGCAGCATACGCGGGGTACACCAGCAGGTCTGTACCAGTTGTGGTCTTATCAAAGTTCTGGTTGCAAACGTACGTTAGGTTCAGCAAGGAAGGTCGAAGAAAGCCTAAACATCGCTACGTGGTCCTGTGTGTCTCGTATGTGTGTATGCCTGTACAGTGGAAACACGATTCTGCCTTCAATACGTTATATACTAAGTTCAGTAGGTCAGTTGGTTGTGCCAGTGTAGCCATTCCCATGTCCGTGTGAGTGTGTGTCTGAATACGACCACACCACACTGATTCATAGCCAGGGAGAGACTCAACTCAACTTCTGCACTGCAGAAGCTGAGCAGACCTTGTAGAAACATGACCTTTTGTAGGCAAAAATACCGCTATATTTATGCCGCCCGAGACAACTTGCGTCGCATGGTCTCTATACTTATATTCACCTTCAAACGCGTCAACGTGTGAGTCTTGCGTTTCGCCGTCCGCATGCCCTTTAAGAATAACTTCTGCTGTTAATATC
>NW_021148655.1:5258-6511 GCF_002837175.3 Physeter macrocephalus
TCCCTACGGAAGCGGCAACGCATCAGCAGGGCCTTCAGCGCGTGGAAGAATTCCAACGAATGAGAGGTGTGTCGATGCTATTCAGTTCATGCACTACGGGAGAGAATCACCCCAAATGAGTTGTGACCATAGGCGTGCGCGCTCGGTCGAAGCTCCCGGTGACAAGGACGCCTCAACTGACAAGAAGTGAAGACACACAGAACGCCCCCACTGCCTCAACAGGACTTCGGGAAAGCACCCGCCTTTATTAGGTGTCATGAAGTACTTCTACGTGACAATCTTTACAGAGTAGAGTACGCACATTCAGAAGGAGACGTGTACACGTCATATATGCATGTCTAAATACGCATACTGTCGAGTATATTCACTGAGTAGTAACGACCGACACATTTGCACAGTTCCATGGTGCATTGAAGCTAGCCTGCGAACGGGGTGCCCAGCGCGCTGGTTGCCCGCACAAAGTTGGCAGAGGGGCTGCGGATGACACTGTTAATGGCGAACGGGTACCCAGGCCACTATTAAGGACAAACAACAGTCCTCAGCGTTTGGATCGCTGTGTACAGAAATCAGCATATCACTGATAGCGAACAAAGCGAAGTCCAAGTACGCACTGAAGCGGCGGACAAGTTCTTCCGGAGGTGTCACGTCTACACAGCGGCATCCGGTGCTCAAGTTAAATCACAGCTGGATACCGAAGTCGTAAGAAATACCCTGAGCGTCCACGCACTCATCTCAGGTGCGAACAAGAAGGCAAGGAACCGCCTTTGGTTGGCGACTGTCTTCGCAGATTAAAAGTTTTCCAGGCGAAGGGGCGAAGACGATGGACGCACACATGGTAAGGTGGTACTCATAGTTTTTGATGGCAACACAGGTCCATAACGGGAGCTAACGTTTCATGTAGAAACAGTGTGGGATCATTCTGCACACGTACAAAACAAGAGAGAATCTATGGCAGACGCTGCAGCCATATATCCAAAAAGGCACATCTTATCATGAGGTATCTACGCGACGGTGGCGGCAGCGGAAGCATGTTTCACGTCCAGAGTGATTTTAAAGTAGACCCAGCTCATTCCTGGAGGCATACACGTACGATTTCGTGGATTTACGGTCTTAGGCATGTTATACTTCCTCCGAGGGTAAAGACACGCGCGCGTCAAGCACAGTTGCATCGCAGAATGCTTCACATATCCCCAGGGTTAGTCGCTATTCTGTAAAATCCGTCGTGAAATCTGCTACTTTTACGCTCTCTCGCG
>NW_021148655.1:7538-8492 GCF_002837175.3 Physeter macrocephalus
AAACATACCCGTTGGAGTCACTTTTTCGTGCTCCTTCTGCTCCGCTTTTGTGGCCTCTTCTGCACCCCTCGACTGGCCGATGAAATGCTTGCGCCTTTTGTGGGCTTGGTGAAGACCGTAGAAAGACTCTACACACAGACAAACGTAGAATGAAGCAGAAATGCAGCACAGAATGGGGGCACAGAAGGAATGGAAACAAAGTTCCGACATGTCACGAACCCTGAAATGGACCTAGTGTGTGCGACTGTACGTGCAGGAGAAACAGAATACATCCATTTGTGGACACAGCTGCACAAAACCTACTCCTCAACGGAGAGGATAGCACTGGACGTGCACCGTTGTGCGCGCATGTGCGAAACCTGATCACGCCCAAAAACGTACATACTCGTACAAATGCCAGTCTAAACAAAACACATTAAATAAGATTCACACGCGTTAACGTTTACGCATACACGAGTATGTGCAAATGTACGTGCAGCTGCCACCTCGAATAACCTACGTAAAGTCAAAGCTTCTGCAAGCGGCAACATGACTGCGACGCACGACGTGTGCTCCAACATCTGCTTACGGGCACAAACGTGTGTGTCTGTATGGATGACCTATGTTTACGAAAACGACGCTTGTATAGAGTAAGAATGACTTCTCGCGGTAAGGAGCCGCACGCAGGGGAAGTTAAACTGACCACACACAAACTGACCACACAAGCGCGAACGGATACGACAGCGGAAGCTGTCGAGGTAAGATCCACTTTAAAAAAATCGCCGCAAAACGCAAGGAGATTCATAACCGCTCTTATAATAATGATATACACGCGGTATGTACCAATCTGTACCGGTCTTACACTTGAGTAGAAGTGCATCGCATCTACTTGACCTGCACGTATGCACATACACATATGCATTCACATACATGCACAGATACGTACGTATTCATATGACAGTCTGCACAAACACA
>NW_021148656.1:0-225 GCF_002837175.3 Physeter macrocephalus
GTGGCTACTGCTGCTGCTGCTCCCTCCTCTGCTGCTACCTTTTTGTTTGCTCCTGCTGTGTAAATAAAGGACAGGCAGTAACGCTGCTGACATGCTGCCTCTCGCACTGCTGCTGTCTTTGTGCTATTATAGTAACTGGTGTGGCTGCTAGTCTTTTTTCCTCATGAAACGCGGCCGCTGCTGCTGTACTTGCTGGCGGAGGTGCGACTGCTGTTACAGAGGGGG
>NW_021148656.1:8293-8492 GCF_002837175.3 Physeter macrocephalus
CAGCGGCAGCAACAGCAATACAGCAGCAAAACCTTAAGAGCATGCATCGAAAGAGCTCGGCTGATGCCGTTCTGTCGTTGTATTCACGTACGCGAAACTCTCGATCAGACGCTTCACCTTCCCAAGCAGGTGCATGTGCTGGCGCCGGCGGAGCAACAGAAGAAGCAGTAACACTGACGTCCTTGGCCCCTGCTGAGGC
>NW_021148660.1:0-457 GCF_002837175.3 Physeter macrocephalus
TGTGCACACAGAGGTGCACACGCTGGTACCAGTATATACACACAGAGCCAAACGCACTGGCGCAAATGCACACACACAGACACAGACGAGAATGTGTACAAGAGGTAAAAGTGACACGTATCGCACACGCGTGGACGCTAGCGAACTCTCTCTGAAGTTTTGCACGCAGGTTGCTGGCGCGTATGGTGCCTCTGCGTGATGTTAGTGTCCCCACCCATGTGTGCACGCACACACAGCAACGCACACTTTAACAGAGAATGACTCCTCACATCCGTGGACACGCACATACAGAGCCGCACAGTGCTCTTTTTTAAACTGCGGCGGTCCGTGTCTGGGGCGCCCACAGATGACTGGCGTGAAGCCTACAGTGGGCACGGCACACCGGTGGCCCTCTGCGTTCGCTGTTTTCCTCCCAGGAGCTGCACGTGGTGCACGTCGGGCTGCTGGAGAGAGGCGT
>NW_021148660.1:5708-8488 GCF_002837175.3 Physeter macrocephalus
ACCAGTTCCGTAGAGCTCCACGTCCGGTCTAGCGCAAGGGCCACATGGGGACTCGGATGACACACATTCTACTGGAACACGCCATCACGGCTGGTTTCGTTGGCGAGAATCAATGTGTACGTAAAGTACGATACACACGTACACAACGTAAACACAAACATTCGCCTGTAACATACGCCGCGAGCTGTGTCACACGCACGATGTGGAACCGTGTGCAAGTTGCTCAAGTGTGGGTCGTGAGTGCGTAGGTTGTGCGAATACCTGGTTTTGAAACCCACTATTTGTTTGCTAGTGTGGGGTGTACAGCTTCCTGAAGGTCTAATCTTGGTGTGCGGGAGAAGGCGAACTGCGGAAGCAGTGAGTGGCTCTTACAAGCCTGTTCAGACTTATAAAGCGTTACGATGTAGTTGGCAACATGCAGAGACACTTCTCTCCATATATGTAGACATAAGTCCATACATTTTCGTATTGCCGTCATAAACGGAACTAAACGCCTTTGTTGTGCGGCAGTGCAATTAAGCATATGCGAACTGACATTAGGAGTTGATCTTCCACGCCCATGCGGCACACATGTGCACAAATGAGTACACAGGCTTATATAGATGTATATATTTACTGTACCGAGTATTGAGGCCCCATGGGGACGCACGCTGTGTACTTGTATAGTGCCTAATATCATGGAAATCAAGCGACAGACAGCCATGTCTTACAACGCACGCTTTGACGTAAAGGAATACGTTTTTTGCAAACGAGTTAAAACAAATGCGTTGTGCACGCCACCAGTAACCGAAACGGTACTGGCGAACACGCTTACTGGCACACTTCTGTATGATTGATCAAACGGGAAACTGACCTTTACACTCCTGCAGATGATACAGCGAAATCCCCTGATAATTTTTTGTCAAAAGGAAAAGCGGTGTACAGCCTCGAATAACTCGGGTGTCTCTGGCAAGGAAAAAATGGACCTTGCGTGCACGTTTTATGAAGCCCCCAAAGAACGGAGCAAGGCAACTCGAATGCGTACACGTCAGTACTCACATAGACGTTGACACAGGGTGATAATTTGCGAGAAAACACACACACAATTTAAATGTATAAAATCCACGCGAAACACAGCTGAACGGCAGTAAACGCTGACCAGCGTTTACAACAGATGCAAGAAGGTAACTAATGTAGGATGCTGTAGATCTGATAGTGATCCAGTGGTAGTATTAATACTACTGGTTCTGTTCCCTACAGCTGATGACTGTCCTACCTAGATACCGCTATCACCGTGTGCGCAGACACACAAGATACTGTTTATTTAGCTGCATTGCACGCTATCCTCCTATTCGATACTGAACGCAGGTGGGCGTGGTCGTTCGTCTACACATTACAGTGTTTGCAGAGTATGTGTAAATTCATCCTCTGCTCCGCCGCCAAGCCGTTATCAACTCGCTCAGCCTCATTCTCCTCGTCGGTGTGCGGATATGTTAAGCGTGCGAGTCTCTGCTGCATATCGGCACCCGACGCATCCTTACTTGCGGCAGAATCCATATAGAAGCATATATAAATATATCGATATACGAAGCCTAAATAGTACCTCGTCCCCTTGTCAGTCTCACTATGCGGCGCGGATGATTGCCACAATGAAAGGTGTCATCGGCTTACCTCTACTGGTACAGTGCCGCCGTGCTTCCTCGGCTGAGCTTGAAATGCGCCGTACCGGTACTCTGAAACTATAACAGCTGCATGTACCGCGCGTACCCGCGTTACACTACGCGCAAAGATAAACTGGTGCACGAACAGAGTCGTGAACAACATCCACAGTATGCGTGAACCTGCGCGCTTGTATCGTCACTTCCTCTTCCTTGTGAACAGTGCGGTGAACAAGGTCCACTGTGTCTGAATCTGTGTGCTCGTATCGTCACTTCCTCTTCCACCAGCAGATCAGACAGCACTAGCGCAATCCCTCTACTGTGTAGTACCACATACGCGGAGTTCGACAGCCCAAGTGGGGAGCTCCCGGTTCATTGTGGACATCATTAACAGCATCGAAGGCGCTAAGGGGTACGGACCATTCAAGCCAGAGCTTGACTTGATACTTCGTAAGCGAAACACCTGATTGTTCTCGTAGCGTGCTACACGCCTTCGTAGATCTTGTGCTTACGCCTTTGTTCTTTTTACAACTTGTTACTTGGCCATTCTCTACGCTGGCGGACATATTACACAAAATTGCAACTGACTACATCGCTATGTGCCACCCGCTGCGCCGAGCTCCAGCACAGCCGTTCTCCACCCTTCAATGTCTATCACATGCATATAATAGTAGGCAACAAGCTTTACGTGCGCCTCCGTAATTACTCATTGAGAGACTTTGCTTCCTGTTATCTCCTTGACGATGCGTGCGTGCATATGCTCTACGCATGTCAACGTCTTGTAACTCTGTAGCACACTCCATCTACTCGGAACGCTTGACAAACTACGTGCTGCGTGACCGTCCCAGCCAGCGTCGGAAAAGGGCGGTTGCTCTAGATTACTCCACACAGCTGGGTACTGCAAGCTAACGCGGTCCCAAGAGCTAAACCGCAGTCTACAAGCACATACGGACAGCAGCTTAGCGCGACATCCACATGCTTTTCATGGAATCAACATATCTAAACCTGCACCAACATATATATGTATATGCAGCAGCTTTCTGTTGCTTCCGTACACTGTTCATGCACTCCGTGTAGCTACGGCTGCACCAACGTACATGTACTTGTACGTATTCAATATCTCAGTATGACTGTAACAGCCTT
>NW_021148662.1:0-482 GCF_002837175.3 Physeter macrocephalus
TTTTGGTGCATGTTATCTCTGGTGTACATACACCACATTCTCGTGAGACGACTGCAAAAGAGCCCCTTATGCTGCGTAACCAATTGCATGCGCACATACGTGTGCCACGTGCGTCCTGCATCTGCTGAGTAACCTCTGGGCAAGTTAGTATTAGTAGGAGTAGTTTCTGTGTAGTTGGATGACACAGAGCCAATGCCGCTTGCGCGCCGTATACAGCGGGTTTGCGGTGTCTGATTGACTACACCGCGCCGGCAAGGCGTCACTACACCGCATTTGCAGTGTCACGACACCGGGGACCTGCAGTGTCACGACACTGGGGACCTGCAGTGCTCTTATGGTGTAGTAGTGTCGCTGCACCAGAAGTGCCGGGGAAGCAAGTACGCCGCAGGTGCAGCAGTGTCACTACACCGCACTTGCAGTGTACGTACAGTGAACCGCGCACGCCGTGGGGCTCCAGCAGGGCGCGCTCTGCTTTCTCTCGT
>NW_021148662.1:1756-2727 GCF_002837175.3 Physeter macrocephalus
CGATTATTTCCTCCTAGACGTGGCAACAGCAAAAAAGAAAGCGCTGCTGCAGCACACACGTCTGGCAAGCTGCAGCGGGAGACAGGAGAGAAGAGGCAGCTGCATGCAGTGTGGCGTGGAAGCGTCTCTCCCCCACATGCACCAGCATCATTTCCGGGAGGATGTTCCCCTGCATGTTGTCCTTCCACCAATAGTGTCTACACCTGTGTGAGTGAAGAGTTAAGCAGAAGTAAATACAGCTGACACATGCTGCACGCCTGCAGCAGAAATATATATGCCCCCCACCTGTGTGTAGAGGCGAATCTGTGCGTGTGCCTGCTGTTGCTGCTGCTGCAGCACTGCGTGCATGCCCATGTTCGCAGGCAGCTGTGCATACACATGTTGTATATGTCTGAACAGCTTCAGGGGTGTCTCTGGGGGGAAACGGAGAGGAAAATCATCTGCGGGGAGAGTGAAGTATTGCTGGTGGACTGGTGGACTGCTGCTGCTGCCGCAGGTGCGGGCGAAATTCTCTTGGCATATTTTCTTCGGCTCTCCCTCTTCTTCTCCTTTCACCATCGAAGCGGAAGACTTGGAGATTCGGTGGGCGGCAGCAGCGGCAGCAAACCTCTGTTTGCGTGTTTGCATGTGCACACGTCTCATACGTGCTATTAGACACAGCTGCTGTGATTATTCGTCAGATCTCTGTCCATCGTTCTTTCTCCCTCCCCCTCTCTCTGCCTCTCTCTCTTTCTCTCTGTCTCTCTTTCGCACTCCTGTCTTCCTATATCACGCGTTTTGTATTCACATACGCGTACGTATACGCACAAGCACATGTAACTAATGCACATCCACCTACACACATACATAACTACCTGCAGATATACATATCGACGAATGCAAAGGAGGAACTTCCACGCGTTTAGACACAAAAACGCACATACATAAACATCATATATGTATGTGTGTGTGTGTGTGTATCAAGAGATGTA
>NW_021148662.1:8058-8488 GCF_002837175.3 Physeter macrocephalus
TATTTCTTTTCCCCCCCCCTCCCTTCTTCCCCTGCCCTTGGTCGTTTTCTCCTCCTCTTTCTCTGCTTTGAACCGAGTGTGACTCTTCTTCTCACATATTCTTGTCCGTCTCTTCTTTTTCTTCTTTTTCTTCTTTTTAGTCTTTCCGTGGTCTCTATGGGTCCACTGTGTTTATTGTGTTTGTTTGATTTTGTGTGTCTGAAGAACACGTGCGGGTCTCTGCTGTTGCGGTTTTTTTTTTCTCTCGAAACGATGGAGAAATGCCTTTCCTGAGAGACTTTTTCTTCCGACACAAATCTCTGCTTTTGTGTGTCTCACGTGTCTCGCATGACCACAGCTGCTGCTTCTGTTTTCTCTCTCATTTTTCTCCCTTTCCTTTCTCTGAAAAAGTTTGGACAACGTGTTGCTGCTCCAAGTGCCGAATAGCACT
>NW_021148663.1:0-2185 GCF_002837175.3 Physeter macrocephalus
CAACTCATGCAGAAGTGCTAGTCCAGTACATCATGCGTCAATAGGTACGAATTCCTATTCGTACCTAACACTCCTCATATGGACATGCATGCGCACGCGTTGTTGTTCCTGTACGAGAGAAGATAGAAGAGACAGTAGTGGGTTGCATGTAAATCGTGAGGAAGTCGGCCCAAGGAGTAAATGCCACATTCGAGAGTTCTTCCGTGATCTCTACATCCACATCTGAACTCATCATTATGTGGATACCCACCTTTAAATAGGCCTTCACGTAAGCACACGTACGGATCCATATATACGCGCGTGTCAAGATTGCTCTGTTGTCTGTACTTCAGCAGAAACAGGTCTGCAAGTTCTGCATGCGCTGGTAGAACCCGCCGCGGCTGGCATGCGGCGAAGCAAGTAGCAAGCCTACGAGTACACGAAGAAGTAGTGGGCAAAATGAAGTACAGGAAGTCAAAATAGTGAAGCACGTCTGCGAATTCAGAGATGCCTTTTTTGGAATAAATCGGTTTCGTAGCTTCTTTGCGCCGCTCGAGTTCGGAACCCACTCTGCCCTACGTTGTGTGTGCGCCAGCACAAGACACGCCCGACCCGACGGCAGGCCTTTAGTTTGTGTGAAGAAGGGATACAAGGATCGTTTATCGAAGCATAGCAGCTAAGCTGCAGATTTCCGGTGAATCGCTTCCTCTAAAAGATAGAAGCGAAGGGCGAATGTACTTCGTAGGACTTGTGTTCACTGAAGGGAAGGGAAGCGGGAGTTTCTTCGCCACCACGTAGTAAGCTTTCTGCGGATTTACCTCGGTAACTTACTTTGACGGCTGCCTTTATTCCCCCTTATGTATTCTCTTCGAGTCCGTAGCTACTCTTCACATGCTGCGATGATGGCTTTCCACGGTGTCGGCGGGGTGTGTGTACACCTCGTGACGACCTTCTTGCAGATGTATGGCGTGTGTCAACCTCTGTGGCTGTCCACATTCTGGGCGCACGAATGATATGTACACCGTTTTTGACGTTCTGACCTGCGTTTGGAAGCATTTTTGGACGTCCTTTTTCCTGCAGGTAGACAGGTCCGCCGTTCGTGTTCCTTGTGGCAACTCTTCGTCCCGAGTGTTCGCCATCCTTCTTCCTAGGTGAACTAGTATTTTCAAGCATGAAGGTCCAGTTTTACGCGCTTGCTTCAGTTTTTACACCATTATTATTTTGAATATCGTAACTGTCGATACCTTACACTCATGCATGAGGAAACACCTTCGGTGTAACCTCGATGTTGGCTATTTTTTGTCTTCACGAACACGCACCTTGGACCATCCCTGACACCGGTGACAGTATGTGTTTTACCTCATTTGCTAATCTCACTTAGTTTGGCAGCCGTAGAAACGGCCTCGTCAATTTCAAGGAAGCTATGGATGTGCCACGAAAAGTTGCACAAGTGTGCAGTTCCCATATTGTGTGGCGTCTTCCTGGAGACGCCTCAGGTCCATGGTGCTCTAGCGTGCGACTAGGGAGAAATTTCCTATTGGTATCCGCCTCCGAGTTGGCTAATTCAGTTCCAGTCATCGGAGACAACTAGGAAAGATGCTTTGATTGTACACGTCAGCAAGCTGGCAAAGAAACGGGAATAAGTTCTGAGTTAGAATTGCCGGCCACACCAGTACGCGTTTAGCTGGCCATGGATACAGAGCGTGTATGTGAAAACGGAGCAGGTTGTTCAGCAGGTCCCTTCTTTTTCCGTACGAATTGCCGGCCACATCAGTGGGCGTCTAGCTGGCCATGGATGCAAAGCGTGTATGTGAAGACGGAGCCGGTTATTCAGCAGGTCCCTTCTTTTTCCGTACGCCACTAGTGTATACGTTGCAGCTCGACTGCGCTTCTACGTCTCGTATGGGTTAGCCATCGGATTCAGTAGCCTCTTCTACTAGTTTCCAGTATGGAAGACTGGCACTCCTGTCTCACCACATTCTCTGGTGCGTGGAGAAGATACACTGCCTACGCTCCTTGCTATAATTCGTCTTCCTTTGTTTGCTCCTTTCCTTTGCTTGCTGCTTATCCTTCTTACTTCTCTTCTTCATTTCCTTATAGGAGTGCGACTCGTCAGTTGTTAGTGTGCAAGTTTTCCTCTTGTTTGAAGTTGCCGAACTACATCGTATCTTCTCCTCCTCGTCGTTTCCCCGCCTGCCCTCCTTGT
>NW_021148663.1:8134-8487 GCF_002837175.3 Physeter macrocephalus
GGCTCATGGCTGCGTCAGGAACTGCCTGCTCTGGTGTTGGTGCTTCTGACACTGTTGCTGTGGCTGGTAGTGCTGCTGCTGCTGTTGCTTCTTTATCCTTTCTTGTCCTTCGCCTTGGTGCTTCGACCCTTGCCTTCTCCCCGGCTGCCGCTGCTGCCTCTGCGGGTGCTCACGTTTCTCCCGTTGCCCGAGCTCCATCCCTGTACGCGTCACGTGCAGTTCTCCCTGTCTCCTCTGCTGGTGTACCGTCCTTCTTTGCATGCGCCTCATTTGTTCGCGGTGCTAAGACGTTGGCTCCTGCAGCCCTCCATCCTGTTGCAGCGGCTTCTGCTAGTGCCTGCCCAATCGTACGT
>NW_021148664.1:0-728 GCF_002837175.3 Physeter macrocephalus
GGGCCGCGGCAAGCTGCCTCTCACTCCCAGTGCATGCAGCAGCAGCCAGGCAAGAAGAGGAGACGGAGGGGGGCTTGTTGTTTCTCACGTAAAACTTGCGCGCATCGTTCTGCAGTTCAGAGCATCACAGGGGGCGACGTCAAACACGCGTTTGTGTATGTTATTGTGTACTAGCATTTGACGCATATACCTCCTCGCCTAGTTTCACGGGTGCCTAGCTGCCTGCACGGTGGTGTGTTCTACAATGATACGTGCATGCCGTGATGCGTAGCCAAAACGCCTCGCATCAGATGTGCAGACGCCTACTCTCCTTCCTCTCTATTTTCTTCCGTCTTGCTCTTTGTCTGTGTGTCGCTGTCCACTTCTCGAGGGCTCTCTTCTCTCCTCGTCATGTATTCCTCTCTATCTCCCTCTAAATTCGTACTGGGGTACACGCAGGTCCACCACAAGATGCAAGCGGTCCACGCGCATCAAGTCTTCCTCAGCACGCGCAGACGCCAAAGCAGCTACCTACGCATAACACTACCCGAGCAGGGGGCCTTCGTCTAGCCGCAGATACACTACCACGTTTGTACACACACGCACACACACATATACGTATTTACGTGTACGTTTGTACAAATAATGTACGCATGTCCACGCATGTACGCACTTGTACCTGTGGGCACACACACCTATCTATCCATCTATCTACCTATCTATCTATCTATCTATCTATCTATCTATCT
>NW_021148664.1:8273-8487 GCF_002837175.3 Physeter macrocephalus
TAGTCGTGGCAGTCGCAGTAGTAGTAGTTGTTCTTGTAGCCGTGATAGTAGTAGCATATATTCTATCCACTGGTAGAAGAGGTATACTAGACTACTGTATAGTGGAGTAGTAGTGGCTGTACTCGCAGAAAGCGCAGCAGCAAACCGTCTCACCCGTTGCGCTGTTGGACGACGTATTGCTCTGCAGTTATTGCACTGCACTTCTGGTCGGGCC
>NW_021148665.1:0-363 GCF_002837175.3 Physeter macrocephalus
ACCAACGAAATGCAGCCCAACAAGATGGTTGCCGCGGGGCCCGCCAGGTTCTTAGCACGCCGTGCCCTTGCTGTGCATGCGACACGCCGAAGTGCTTGCGCATTCGGTCGATGAGGGATATTGGCTGGGTTACCAGAACAGGGGGCAGCTGATACTATGAGGTAGCATTCGTTCAGCCAGTTTCTACAAGGAAGAAAACAGGATTTTTGTGTCATATTTTCTACCACGACCTAGCGGGTCCCGCGGTTCCGACTGTAGACCGAGGTAAAATGGTAAGTCATAGGGATGGGAAGACAGAACATGCCCCGTGTCCTCTAACGTAGCACGGACGTGGTCACAAGCTTGACAGTGTTTGAAACCCGG
>NW_021148665.1:5816-7467 GCF_002837175.3 Physeter macrocephalus
CTGCCGTACTGGCACCGAATTGCCCGAACCACAAGAAGATCCCGTATGAGGCCTTCCGTGCTGCAATCGTAACTCCGCCCATCCTGTTTGCGGATACGTCTCACGTGGACGAATCTCTCGAGTGACCGCTGCAGCCGTCCGTAGTCATGCCTGTGCGCGAGACGTTCACGGAGTTTACAGAGCTGACGACTTGTAGACTCGATATTTCGAGAAAATACAGGTGGTGGCTTTAAGGGTTGTTTCGGTGAATATCGTGCTTCTTGCTGCCACTTCTGCACTATGATGGAGCACAGTATGGAAGGTCCCCGTCGATAATCAAGTACACAAGAGCACAAGAACGTACCACTTACACACGATTACGCCGGTGAATGGCTTTTGTTCGCTATGTGCTATCAATTTGTCCTACTGTGGGGACCTACCAGCGGCGGATATCATGCGTGTGTGGGCTTGTTTGCCGTATTGGTGCACGTGTTCTACTATTTTGTTTCTACCGGTAGTTTGCAACTGCCAGCGCATCATTGATTTTAAAGGCTTCCTACAAGTACGTTGCCAGGTCTCTCGGGGTTGTGACGCTATGCTTTCCTGGTTATTCTGCTATGGGCCTTACCATATGGCTTCTCATAGTACTACTGTCTGTTACACTTTTGAAGCGCTGCAGTCACACCTACGCGCCCTAGCGGCACCACTTCCAGGACATCAAAAGGAGCCGTTTCATGACTTGACAGCTCAGTGTCATTTGCCTTCTTACACAGAAAAAAGAACTGCTTCTGCTGTTTTGCAGCACGGAAGTCCTGGTCCACATCCATGGACGGTGAGATCCAAACGACCGCAGCACACTCTCTGTCTATGCAGTGTGTAAAACTAGTCGCGTGCGGTCCGCCTACTGTACACGCTGGTGTGTCTCCGTTCGTGGTGACAGGAGCTATGCAGCTGCTGCAGCTTAGCAGACGCTACGTCACCCACGTCTTGCTGCTCCTCTTCTAGGATCACTGACTTCGTATGTCCGCTGTGGTTGCAGCTCCTTGGGTAGTCATCCTGCTGCTGCTCATTTGCCCTACAGTGCGCTGTCCTAAAGTTTGTTCACCATCACCGACATCTCTGCACGGCTGAATATGTTCAACTGATAAAAGAGGCCAGCTAGTGTTTAGTTCGTCAGGGAGCTGCTGGCACCGTTCTTGCAAGCTTTGAGGTGCTGTTTCTGTTGCTCATCTGTTGACGTTCGTCATGCTAGGTAAGCCGCCACAATTACCCACCCTGCTTCCTTCCTGCCGGAAGACCTGTATGTCTATCGATATATGGAAGACACCGAGGACGGTAAGTCCCCCATGCAAGACCACTTTCCTCGACCTTCGCCCTAGGGAACAGTTCCCACTGCATTTTTAACGTTCAGAGTGAAGCTTATGTCTGCGAGTAACCGCATACCAGCTCGACTAACCTATGCAAGTGCCTCTTTTGCTGCTGCTGCTGCTGCCACAGCTGCTGCTGCAGTATCTCCTGCCGCACGGGCACGGCGGCCTGTACTTGACCGTTCCGCCCTTCCCCGACGTGCTACGGGTTGTCTGGTGGCCGCTTCTGGTCCTCCACTGCAGCAGCTGCTGCTAGTGCTCCCGTAACCGCTGTTCCTGCTGATGCAGCGGCCGTCGCACCCGCT
>NW_021148665.1:7984-8487 GCF_002837175.3 Physeter macrocephalus
CGAAGGGTGGTAGCCGCGCTGTACTTCCTGTTATCTTACGTGCATTTTTTCCGATTCTCTACGCGCATGAGAAGAAAACATATGTAACCGTCAAGCACAAGCCGTCTCTTGGTGGATACTTCCCCAGTGCTTCCCACGACCACATGTCACAGCGGATCAGTGGATGCAGAATCCTTCTCATCTCTGCGCGCTCCCCTCCACGTTCTACTTGGTGTTACCTACGCAGAAAGGCTTGGCTAAAAAGCTGGTGGCGTACACCTTCCCAAAAAACTTCTTTTGTGCTGTTGGCGTCTACTGCGTGCTGGAGAATCACCGCGGCCTCCAGCAAACAGCATATCCAGCGGCTCTGGGCCCGGTTCGCGATTACTCAAACTGTATCTTGACAAATGCATGCTCAGCAGGAGGTAAATTTCTGGAAGTAGTCAAATGAAACTACTGCACATTGGTAGGACATAGCTTTTGTACTTGCATCTCGCGCGCTCTCTGTCTATCTCCTCCCGTCG
>NW_021148668.1:0-410 GCF_002837175.3 Physeter macrocephalus
TATTTGGGTACATATGTGCCATTTGATTGCACTTCTCTGTGTCTGTTTCTTGTTCCTGGAGAGGACGTCAGACTGTCTGGTGGGGAGGCTTCTTCCGCGAGAGCCATTACACCGTTACTTGGTTGTTTCTGATGAAGTCTGTTTTGTCGTCGTGCACTGGAGTGACTGCAGTCAGCTATATATATCTCCTGCCTATCACAGCACGTAGGAATACAACGTTTACGTGAACCTGTCCAGAAAGACGGGTCTTCTTGCAGACAATGTAGCCATTCAATTTTCTTTGTATACCTGAATGTCACGGGACTATACGGGAGATTATACTCGGAGCGGTTTTACCTATGTGGACGGACCTACCTCACGAAAACCATATTATGGTACCGCACGCCTTTTTTTATATATGTGTGCATGCT
>NW_021148668.1:7825-8485 GCF_002837175.3 Physeter macrocephalus
TCACCCTGCTACAAAAAAGGTCTTGAAAGGAAGAAACTTTCTGGAGCCGCCGCATCGGAAAAACTCTTCATTCTGGGCTGCCTGAGGAAGTCGCAGGCAAAGATGAACTGCATTACTATGGGCTGCTGCTACTGCTGCCACTGCCCTCGTAGGACTCCGACCGCGCATTCAGCGCAGGCTGTTTCCAGATATGTGGGGTGCTTTGCTGTTTACTCACAAGCTACCGGACGCACATGTGTCTTGTGAAGTGCGGCAAACAAAACAATTTACTTATGCCTCAGTACACGTACTTCTTGTCGGCTTTGACGATGTCCATGCGAATTGCTGCTGCTGCGTGAGCCGTGGCGCATGCAGCACGTTCTGTCGAGGCATGGGGTATTCTCCCGGTGTGGTGTCCCGCAGTGTCTTTTGTGATTTGTAGATTAGCACATCTGTCATCCTCTACTTTAGTTTGGCTCTGTCTCTGGTACTAATCTGTGCCCTGTTGTCGTGAGATTCTCCACCCGTTGCTACGCTATTATTATTATTTAATAATGCACAACCACATGAGGAATGGCCGGACGCATGCTTCGATGCTGTCGATGCTCTGGCATGACGTTGCGTTATACCACACCTGCGTGACTACGAAGCAGAAATAATATGTATCTGCAGGAGTTAGCG
>NW_021148669.1:0-937 GCF_002837175.3 Physeter macrocephalus
AACGCTGGGGAAACAGGTTTGCCTGTCCAAACGCATGCGGCTGCCAAGACGTTCGCGTGCCCGACAATATGCAAAGTCTCTACGTTGAAGAAAACGTAGAAAGACAGACGCCTGCACGAAGACGCCGCGTTTGACGCGGGGGAACAGACAGGCAGCGCCTGCACAGAGAGACGCCGGGGAGGGGAAGAGCGAAGCAGCAGCTGTACGTGGGTGTCTGCGCGAATGCACAGACGTGAGGTATTTACGTCGACTTCAACTTTGCGAGTAAGAAGGGAAGAAGCAGACAGGCAGTTGCACACGTGCCTCACGTAAATAAAGAGGTCCAGGTGTGTAAATGCAGCCGCTTACAGACGTGTGACTGTGAATTCTAGCGTGAAGAGAAGAGACGCACACGAGGAAGTCGCCTACGGCATAATGCAGCAGGAGTGTGAAAACATTCTCCCGGACCCGCAAATTTGTGCGTGGGTGGCAGCAGCTCCTATGCCGCACGCATGTACACACACACGCGCACACGCACGCACGCACGCCTTCAGTTTCCTCACAAGAGATCCACACATACGTAGTTGTACATACGTATAAAAAATACTTCGGCAACAGCCTCAAATGTGCTTCACGCGCCTAGATATACACAGAGGGAGGCCAGCACGACGTTTGCAGCCGTGTTGCAGGCGTCTCTCTGGACATGCGCTCTACACAAGAAGTTTCTCCCGCTGCAGCGTCCTTACGGAGTGGGAGCCAAGACGTCTCCAGATGCCAGACCGAAACACAGAGAGGCGATGTACACGACCAGCTGCAGCAGAGATATTATCACGATGGCACTGCCCCAGCGGATCCCAGGACATAGCCATTGAACCCATCCAAATCGCCCTTCTCCTCCTGCTTCTCCTCCTTCTGCTCCACCCGCAGAAGCAGAAGGAAAGAAGAGTGGCAGCAAACT
>NW_021148669.1:5669-8484 GCF_002837175.3 Physeter macrocephalus
TTACCGAGTTACGGGAAAAACTTGCTATCGATGTACTGGTACATAAACACGGTAACGCTGTACAATGCAGGCGTTGCAACAAACATATACTGGGACACTCTTCCTTGCTCGACCACCGGCAACCTCGAACTTCTTTCAATACACATAGTGCGAATAAACGCGTATCTCTATATAATCGAGAAAAAGTGACCTGCTGTTAGAGAGGTAAACTTCACAACAGGCCACCTCGATCTTCTTTTAAGACGCATACTGCGAACCAACGGCTATCTGTATACTATCTAGGAAAAAGTGAGTTGTTGTCAGAAAGGTAAACTTCAGAACTCCTATACATCTGACGCAGTAGATCTCCGGAGTTTTGGAAGCCCAGAGTACGAAAGAATCTGAACGTATAAGTGTATATGGTTTTGTGTAAACGTCAGGGCAGTGTGCACCCCTTAAAGTAACGAACATAGTAGACGTCTGCTACATCCCTACAGGAGTAATCGGAAGCGGCACTTCGGAACCAACGTGCGGCTAATAGAGCACTGCTTTTGGGAACTTCGGATACAATAGACATGCTGCCATAATTACTCATGCACAGCTTTTTCACGGATCCATCGAACACAAGGTCTGTGCAGATGTTAGCCATAGGTCCTCTCGCGACTCAAGGCACATCACCGCGATGAGTGTCTGTCAAAGGAGAATTGTAACTGTGAACAGGGTCACCCTGGACATGAGGATTCGTCCGTCTTTCAGATGCAAGAGAGCTGCTCACGCACCACACCCAGTGAGTGCAAGAGTCACTGTGCGCCTACAGAATCACACCGCCGACACCTACAGTCAGCGACGCGGCCTTAGGATCACTACATGGTAATCCAACCCTTTGTTGCGACGAGTTTGCACGGTAGTCAAGCGTGCATCACGTATGTAGACACACACCGACCTCTCTAACCCTCCCGACCTCTCTAACCCTCCCGCATCCTTACCATTCGCAATGCCGCCAAACCCTCACGGCGTCGTTCCGACGCGCGCATCCGTACACAAGCGGCAGGATCCGGCGTGCGCCTGCTTATTTCTCTGTGGGAAATGGCAGGAACCGCCTGCACGTACGAGAGACACTTGCCAGTCCTTCGTAGCGTGGCAGCTATAAACGATTCCAGCTGAGCATTTCTGGACGTGGTCTCCACCACAAAAGAAGTCTGCTATAGCAAAACCTAGCGGCTACAAAGGTCCATGTCACTGACTATAGATACAAGTCCAATCATGTCGTTCGTGCAACTGTGTAGAGGTTCCGGTAGGTAGTGCTTCCGTACAGGTGGAATGGCCTAGTGGTATATATATATATATATATATATATATATGCGTGTGTCTGTGCGCGCTTGTTTTGATAAGCAGCAACGAATCTGGAGACGCCCTGGTCAAGCGCACATCTGTAAGGCAAACCCCTAAACCAGCTGTTTGCTTGGTAAGTGTGTTGTTGGGGCGTGCACTAAATATCCCAGCACCCGTTGCTTTGCAGCACTGCGAGCACTGCTACTCGCTTCTGCGTGTCCGTGCCCGTACAGCTGGCCAGAGACAATTGGTATGCTCGGAGCCTAGTGGTGCCGTAGAAAAGTACGTACAAGTGGAAACTGCGTACTGCTTGCTGTGCAGCAATAACGACCAGAATGTGCATGACACCATTCCTCTGCATCGGATCGTCGGGCATTGTACAATGCCCGCACGATCTGTACTCCCTATTCGAAGGCTTAGTTAAAGTCCTACAGTTTACTCGCCCAGCACAGAGTGAGTACATGCCAATAACTATATATGCATACATATACACACGTGGTGACAGACATAGACATATAATTATATACACGTGTCCAGATCGCTTCTCCAGTATGTCCCCTTCACCGCAGCTATACCCCAGTAGCAGCTTTTCAATCCACGGAGTACGGAGAGCGTGGACACTATGCAAAAATACAGATGCTGCGTGCAAACGTACAAATGCTTGGAGGTAATTTACATATATAGAAAAGTACGCAAGGATACAGATATGCCTTTGCAGGTGAGAACATAATACTATATCCGTGTATCAGTGTGTTTAGTAACATCAACGAAGAAACCTATACTCGACTGCGTCTCTCTCGCGAGACCACCCCCACTGTGATACGGACCCGTAAAGACGAAGAAGTTCACAGGCATCCCACCCTTCCCCAATATGAGACGCAAAACTCCGAGTTTATGCCGAATCTGCCAAGAGGAGCCGGTGTGTGTGCGGTGCCGCTCCCTAACAGCCGCTTCCACGTGCTGAAAGGGAAGAAAACTGCCTTTCCTGCGCATCCCTGCGCTACCTTTTACCAGTTAAAAGCGTCAAAATGCGGTTTCGTTGAAGTTAAACGTGCGCATGTTCACCAGTATGCGGTTCCTAAGTAAGAGTCCGTATCGCCCTCACCGCGAGCTATGCGCGCGCGCTCTGATAGAATCCTGTGCTGCAGATGCAGCATACCTGGGCTAGATATGGATATCTTCTCAGCGGGTAAACGTAAGTCTGTTTGCGGGTACAGTTGGACAAAATAACAGCTATTTATCTACGTGATCGTGCTACCATCTGTGCCCCTCCCGTTGCGCTAGCTTGCTTCCTTCCTTCCGCACGAACTGCCGGCTGACGCAGCTGCAGCTGCGAACAAGCGGGTGTATTCATACGGTGAAAAGTTAAGTTGTATTCCCGGGTCCATCTGGCCGTTAGAGAGCTGCATACCATGAAAAAGCAGGGCGGCATTTCTTTAGGAAACTTGTCCGCTAGCCGTAATATCTTTCCTGTGTGCTCCTGCAGGAGATACTTGCAGCGATG
>NW_021148670.1:0-707 GCF_002837175.3 Physeter macrocephalus
CTCTCACTGCTGTGGCCTCTCCCGCTGCAGAGCACAGGCCCCGGACATGCACGCTCAGCGGCCATGGCTCAAGGCCCAGCTGCTCCGCGGCATGTGGGATCTTCCCGGACTGGGGCATGAACTCGTGTCCCCTGCATCGGCAGGCAGCCTCTCAACCACTGCGCCACCAGGGAAGTCCCATATAAATTTTTAATAATAATATGTCATTAGTGTGAAACCACAAATCTTAACTTCTCTGTATGTACTATTTGATTATTAAAATATCACTGTCTTGAAATAACAATTGGCAGACAAATCATAAGCTTTTTTTGACTTCATAAACACTCTTAACAACTTCTATTTAATACACTATTATCCAAGGAAGTTGATTAATGGAGAATCAACTTCTTAATGGAGAATCATACATCTTTAGGTAGGAAAAAAAAGCTGTATTTATGAAGATGTTTACAATAGTTTATTTTAGGTTATTTCCAATTTTTCACCAATTTAAAAAATTAACCAACTCAATGAAACCTTCTGAATACAATGTTAAAAAGTATAACTATGGGGCTTCCCTGGTGGCGCAGTGGTTGAGAGTCTGCCTGCCGATGAAGGGGACGCAGGTTCGTGCCCCAGTCCGGGAAGATCCCACATGCCGCGGAGCAGCTGGGCCCGTGAGCCTGTGCGTCCGGACCCTGTGCTCCGCAACGGGAGAGGCCACAACAGTG
>NW_021148671.1:0-377 GCF_002837175.3 Physeter macrocephalus
ACACTGTCCCTATCCCTTTCTCGCAACGGCTACAGAAGAGTTCCTGTCGGAAAAATCCCAATACTAGCTTTTACTAAGTTTCTTTGTGCCTGACTGCCACTGTCGGTTCCTTATATTCGACACTGTCCCTATCCCTTTCTCGCAACGGCTACAGAAGAGTTCCTGTCGGAAAAATCCCAATACTAGCTTTTACTAAGTTTCTTTGTGCCTGACTGCCACTGTCGGTTCCTTATATTTCTTGGGTTGGAAAGGGCGCCGTGCTTCCTTGCGGTGGTAGTCTCTGCCTTGCAAAGCAAGGTCAGGACGCGAGAGGGAGATCACTTATCCAGAATATGAATG
This sequence comes from Physeter macrocephalus, assembly GCF_002837175.3. NCBI lineage: Eukaryota > Metazoa > Chordata > Mammalia > Artiodactyla > Physeteridae > Physeter > Physeter macrocephalus. The sequence continues at coordinate 340 of NW_021148671.1, forward strand.
AAGCTGCGTTGTTATGCTAGCCCTTTGAGGCGATGCAC
>NW_021148671.1:5804-6455 GCF_002837175.3 Physeter macrocephalus
ATACCTACACTTGCCCCACCACGTGCTGACAAGAAGTTACATCAAAACATATATCACAAGAAGTACCAACACTTATATTGCGACAAAGTCATATGCATCGTACGTAAGGGTACCCACAGCGACACGCACATACGAAGACTTATTCGCCTCCAGGCAGGCTAATTTTGCAAAAGGCTTGGGACGGATTACCGAGCAGTGTTAGTCAGTCCCGTCGACGCACTTGCTGAGGCGGTTGGTAAGAGCAGTCGTACATCTATGCAACAGCACTTGAGTCAACACCGAGAACTCTCCGATCTGATGCTCATCGTCGTTGTTATGCTGTTTACGTACACGCGTCAAGGCAAAAGTGCGCGTCACTGCGCACGAAAGAAATTAAGTCTCTAGCGATTTTCGACACTGTCCCTATCCCTTTCTCGCAACGGCTACAGAAGAGTTCCTGTCGGAAAAATCCCAATACTAGCTTTTACTAAGTTTCTTTGTGCCTGACTGCCACTGTCGGTTCCTTATATTTCTTGGGTTGGAAAGGGCGCCGTGCTTCCTTGCGGTGGTAGTCTCTGCCTTGCAAAGCAAGGTCAGGACGCGAGAGGGAGATCACTTATCCAGAATATGAATGAAGCTGCGTTGTTATGCTAGCCCTTTGAGGCGATGCAC
>NW_021148671.1:7570-8482 GCF_002837175.3 Physeter macrocephalus
AAGCGACAAACGCTTTTCTTCTGTCCTAGCTACAGCGGGAGAAAGCAGCGAGAGAAAAACATTACCTGCGCGAGTTCTTTTTGCTGGCCTTTTAACTTCTTTGCATGCGCCGCCCCACCTTCCTCGTCAGATATATCCGAGTCGAGAAGTATATCTGCCGAGGCCGCTGCCTTCTTAAGCCACGATGTGGCTCTCCTTTCTTTGGTGTTCTGGAAGTGCAGGGAAAGAAAGAAACGAAGAGGCAGACTGAACGCTGTAAGTAGTACTAATCACGGAGGCAGGAGACGAGATGCAGCGTTCCGGTGTGCATAGATTCAACAGTAGGAATCTTAGTCTATACTGCAAAAAAAACGTGTGAAAAGGCGTTTACAGACGCGTCGCGGTCGCGAAGAAAGCATTTAAAGTTAAAATAACGTTTGTAATTCCTAACAAAAAACAAAAGAAGTCAGTGGTTATACTGCAAAGACAGACGCCGGGGGCATCACATATAAACACGTACACACACACAAACGTACACAGTGTAGGCGTCGGCAACTTCGATAACTGGCACATATGTCTTCCATCCGTACTTCCTTATAAACAAAGAGTCCTGTGCATCCTGGACGCGGACTGACACACACGTACAGAGACACACACACATATACATATATATACACATACGTACACACTCACACTAAAGCTTCACACAGTTGATGTTCTCTCTATATACGCAGAGAGACAGCACATAAAGTAAAAAGCAGTGGAGGAAACGCTGGCGAAGTAGAGAGTCAATAGCATCATGTGTAGATGTATTTCTCCGCCAACTCTCCCCATGCGGTCACGCGTCAGAGCACGGATACGCACGCGTACACTTACGCACATGCGTAGAAGCATATGCGCAAACTTAATTAACATAAACGCATAGATAAGTTT
>NW_021148672.1:0-237 GCF_002837175.3 Physeter macrocephalus
GTGAACGGCACGGCAGATAGGTTGCCACGTGAGGTGGTACCTTCTGCTGGTGGTGTTGATGAGGTCGCTACCGTCAAGGAACCCTGGTCACCGTCAGTTGCCGAGCGCAGCAAAACTTTCACAGCAGGTGGCACCTCTAGATTCCTTGTGCCTGCGATGAACTCGAAGAGGGAAACCATTTCAAGCAGTAGTGCATGTGAACAGTATGGTGTAAGCTTCGGGCATTCCTGGGCCCAC
>NW_021148672.1:7059-8481 GCF_002837175.3 Physeter macrocephalus
ATAATCGTAACACGGTTATACGTATGCGTGGGTACGTGTGTGCGTGCTTCTTCGTGAGAGAAACTGTGAGAGGAAAACCTGAAGAGCTGAAAATATTCCTATTTCCACACCATACGGGCTGTCAATTCGCTCTTCCCTATACAGATAAGCCGAATCGGGTTGTCCTCAGACGCCAAAGCGTTCGACATCGATATCTCTCTAGAAGTAAACAGGAACGCCGGGGGTTGACGCCTAGCGCGGTACCCCGTTCAATAGCGGACAACCCTCCTCCCCTTCTTTTTTCTTCTAGGCTTTCCATGCCTGCAGAAGCGACTAAACCTCTGTTCACGTACATTCCTCTGCATGCGGGTCCAGCGTTGTGTGCAAGGTGAATGCGTGTCTGAGTAGGAAGGTAGCCTGCTGCAGTTTCATGGTCGGGCCCACAAGGGCGCCGCATCGTGTCAGAGCCCGTGTGCTCTACAAGTAGCGACACACTAAGGGAGGACGTCTGTAAAGGAGAACCACTTAATGATCTCCTGTCAGGTACGCGTCTCCATCGCAGCGTTTCACGGCACCTCTTCTTTGCTGTACGCTGCCCTAGAATTTACACGGTTACAAAAATCTTCACGGTGTTCTTTTTTGTAGTCGATGGGCCTGCCTTTCGCCCACGTTCAATCTAGTGCGTGGCAGCGCAAAAACCAAGCCCACGACGCTACGAGGCCCAACAGTCACCGCTTTACCTGACACCGAGTGTCTGGTTAGTCGCGAAACCGTACGCACCGAAGGATCTGTTCGATTTTGTCTCACCCCTTCCTTCACCAAACTCCCTTAGCGTGCATCCATTTGTTGTCGGGGACGCGCGGGAGGCTCTTTACCTGATCTATAATACGCTTTTTGCCAAACCATTACGTTTCACACTCCACCAACCTACCGAAATAAACTCTACGTCCACGCACGTCCGACTACACCATTCGACCGCTGAACAGCTCTACACACCTTTGTTCACCGACGATTCTCCTCCTACAGTGGAGGCTTCCCTAAACACTATCTGCACAGCTGTTTGCCTGCAAATTCGCATGTCATCCTACCGCCTCACAAATGACTTACACGGCATAGTCACTTCCCACCCGCCTCTCTTTTTGCAACTAAGGTTCTCCCTACCCATCTCCGACGACAACGCCGCATCGATCAGACTGACGGTTCCGCAGGTGCTTTAGAGCCGCACTGTCTAAGCGCTGCAGCAGCCATGCAGGGACTAAAACGTCCAAACATATAAATCACGTATCTGCATACACAGGCTGCAGCGCTGCAGGACCTACCCTGGAGGAATTCGTAGAGTTTGTGGTCCTTGCGAGGGTCCGGTTGCCACGATTTCGGCTCCTGAAGCTCCAAGAAACAGCCGATAATGTCCTTGTCTTCTGCAACCCAACAGGAAAGAAGCCC
>NW_021148673.1:0-3836 GCF_002837175.3 Physeter macrocephalus
TGAGTCAGGGCATTGTGGACGGATGTGGGGACAGTAGCAGAGATGAAGGAAAGGTCAAAAAATAATAAGTTCTTTAGAAAAAAGAATATGTGAGGGTATACATGTACTGGGCCAGGCTAGTCAAGGTGATGAGGAGGAGGTTTCCCAGCACAGCGGCTAGATAAATGAGAAAAAAGAGCTTGGAAAATTCCATCACCATTGTGTAATTGGACATCCTTAGAAATAGAACTCTTGAAAAGTAGAAGAGTGTGCCAGGATCAGCATGTATGGGATTCACTTCAGTATTCATTATCACCTATGAATTCATGGGCAAAATTAAGCAGAAATTTAAAATTTAGTTTATTGTCATTACCTAATTTTTAAATTAACTATTGCTAAGTTTCTTCAAATGTAACATAGTAAACCTCTCTGTGAAAGCACTGAGGTTTATAAAGGAGTTAAGTCAAAATAGATGTGGTGCCCATCTACCGGTAAATAGGTTCTCTGTGCTCTAATTTTAATTTGTAATTGCTTGTGAATGACTGTTTTCTAAATCCATTTTTCTCCACATTTATTTTGGCCCCATTTCTTGTCTTTTTTCTCTCTCACTCTCTCGCTTTCCTTCATCTTTTATTCATTCTTCCTTTCTTCATACATTTATGAAAGAAGCATTTAAATATAGAATGCTTATTCACTTGTTGAGATACTGTGTTGAAATATTTATGATCCTTGGGAAGCAATTTATTAAATAGGTAAAATTTACATTCCTATCTTTTGTTAATATTTGGGTTACCATGAACTGATATGTAAAATAAAATGTTAAGCTATTAGTATATCTTCCAAATGCCAAAGGCTTAAATATATTAAACAGATAAAAGGATTGAAATTGAAAAAAAGCATGTGTAAAGCCCCAATAAATAGAAAATTATATTTAGTATTTTAGAGAGTTACTAACTCTTGTCAATAGTATCTCATTGTGAATATTCTTTTTTTTTTAAATCAAGGAACTCACATAAAGAAACTACATGTTTAAGGACTATCCGATGGATTCACACATATGTATCTTGCACTAACTGTACCTCCCAGTGCAATGCCTGCAGAAACAGCTGACAGTACTCACCCCTCTACCAGAGGAAGAAATGTGTATGTCACAAAGATGTAATGTTCATGCTCCAAGATTTTGAAAGTCGGAGGGTAACAAGAACAATGACCTAATTATTCTCAGAATTTATCGTTAGAAAGGACCTCTGGAAAGGTATCCTCTGAGGCCCCAGCACCTCCCAAAGGAAGTGTCACCTGCCAATATCCTACAGAAGAATACAGAGTACCAGGACACAGTTTTATGATTACTGAATACTGAATATATCTACTAAATATACCAGGAGAAACTGGGAAAATATTAATTCATTCAACAAATTTTTATTGAGCTTCCTCTCCTTGCCAGATTTGTTTCTGGTAGGAGCTGCAGATTTAGTCATGAACAAATTACCCATGCTCTCTGAACTCAGAAGTTAAGACAGTTACACGAAACCTGTAAGTAAAAGAGTAAGAAGTTTAAAAAGAAAATGCACAGTACTCAACATTTTGTAACAGAAAAAAAACAGATGTTTCTTAGGTCAAGAGAAGCTTCATGTCGAAGGTAATATACTTTTTGTATGTTTTAAATTTATTTTTCTTGAATTCTAAGATTGGACAGGACATCCAATGCAATGTTCAATAATTTAATGATAATAAAACATGTTTCATTTCTGACATTAGTAGGAATGACGCTTGCATTTTACTTTTAGTAATAATATTCCTATGGAATTTTTTGCACCTGATGAAGGAACCAAGGAAGTGATATTTAATCTAAATCCTGAGGGTAAGAAAACCCTGGTGAATAGGATCAGAAAGGACAGTAGCAGGGAAAGAGAGATAGACCTAAGGAACAGCAAGTGCAAAGGCCTTGGGGCTGAGATGAGTTGGTTCAGAAAAAGGGAACAGAAAAAAGTTACATAGTACATGGGTGGGAAAACGTGGCCAAATTATGTATGCATGGCAGTATGTCATGTGATTGTATTCTCCCTTTTCCTTCTTTACTCTTTGTATACATGCTTATATTTATATATTTATATTCAAAATATAATACCAAAGTTCTCTAGCATCTAGAACACAATATAATATCTTAAAGCATTAGGCTTTAGAATTTAATGTTCTGGTAATTCCTGAATTTTAACAAATCTCTCTATTGTCAAATAACACATCTAAATTGACTGGTGAATTAGTAAAATTAATATCTTAAATAAAAAACATTTAAAGGATGATAATGCTTGTCTTTGATTAAATGAAACTACTCTAATATTCAGATGTATGTGAAAAATAACTAGTAGATCAATTATTCTAAAGATATAGACCTCTCTGTGTATGCACGTATAAAAATGTAAAATATTTTCTTATTAAAAAGTAGGCTGCTGGATATGTGGCATCATCACCATCTTCATCATCATTATGCAAAGTGAGCAGGTACAGGAAAGTTTCATCATAATCACTACTTAATGCTTGACTTGAAATACCTCTATGATCTTCTATCAATATCAAACATTCTAGGCCACTGAACTTGATAAGATTCAGTTATGGCAGAATGTCATATGCCTTCTTGTCAGGGTCTGTACTTTTCCTTGACTTTTTACTGGTGACAGCGATTGCAGGAAAAAGACAGCCTCACTGGCATGGAAGAGGGCAGAGATAAACATGTAGAGTAAGTTTATCAATAAAAGTTTAGAATGAAAGTTCTGCCCCACAAGTGCCATTTGCACTAGTGTTTTATTTCACAGAATTTCTGATATCAACTATAACATTTCTTCTAGTAGAAACTTGGGGCACCTGATCTGATGGGGGCAACTGACACATTTTTTAGGATTCAAGAAAAGTACTACTTCTCTTATGTAGAGAATTTGGAAGCTTCATCAAGGCAACTTCCACCTAACCTCCCGTGATTTTGCACCAGCAGTGAGTTCCTGGTATTTATTATCCCCCGAAATAAACACCAACGTCCTCCTCTGTAAATACATTCTGTGAATGGAAACGTTCTCTTTCTGCCTTCCATCTGCCTTCATTCTTGCCCATGTTTTCCTGTATTCCCTTATTCCCCCTTCCTCCCTTCCATGCTTTCTCCTTCACTCCTTTCCTTCTTAATTTTCTCTCAAGTCTCCCAGCATCCCTTACATGTCTCTTGATCCTCTCTTCTAGGAAACATGCATCATGAAATATTATATAAGAAATGAAGATAATATCATATATACCTGATAATAATAGAGTACCTGGACAAAGTAAACCTATTGATTAATGAAGGTATCAGATCATGAGAAATTGGAAAATAAGGAAAAATTGAAGTCACTTTCCCTGGGAAGCAGCCCCTGATATGGAGCTATGCCTTCAGGTGTTTATTGGGGAGTGCTCTGATATTAATCCCTGTGGAGGGGTAAATGAAGGTGAATTGGGCAAAGGGGGAAGCTAAGCTACAACACTGAAAATTTAACCAATCCCATAGGGAGGTCTGGATCTGGGATGGCTCTTCGGAGTGATCCCAAACTGAGGCTTGAAGAATGGACATTTTGCCCTCCAACGACCAGCTGTTGGGAACCAACTGTTCTCAAGTAGGGGCAAAAACTTGCCCCCTCATGTAAAGCATTCTTTTCGGTCAAGGAAAATTCCTGGAGAACAGGCATCAGCTGAGACCTGTCAGTTACCAGCATTTCCAGCAGCTGGAGGAATGGATGCTTCAGTTCTGGAAATCTAGGTGTGGATAGGCACCATAGCATCCACTGAAGCATAAAAAAATAAAGAAAAAGGAAAAAAAAGCAAACAAACAAAAAAAA
>NW_021148673.1:5286-8480 GCF_002837175.3 Physeter macrocephalus
ATATATATATATATATATAAATATATATATATATATACACTTTTTTTTTCTGAGTCTCCTAGGTATGATAACTGAATGAATCTAATCTTTTCTAACCCACAAAAACATGGACAATCCATTTAAATTAGAATAATATATTTATTTCTCCCTATTTTGCTGCTTTGCCTGCAGAAAATTCACCAAAGCCCAGATCAGACTTGTCTGGAGAAAATTCTCAAAGGGAAAACTAGGTTTTCTGTGTGTATTCTGTTAATAATTTTCTTTGTAGATATGGGAAAAATAAGTATGAATAATATGCATCTCTATGTGAATGGAGATACTTATATTTACTACAGCCGGTGATCATTTTATAATATCTATTATCATTTTGGTTATTAACATTATCCTATGACTATGTCAAAATGAAAAAGTAACAAACCTTGCCATAAATATGCTCTTAACTTGATTTGTTTACCCTGAATAATGTATAGAGTTAATACCCACAAACTTAACAAGTAATGGTTTCAGCTATACTTACTTGTCTTTATTCATTTTATCATTATACTGTTGTTTTCCTGTTTATGTATATTAATGTATTTAGATGGATTTATTCCACAAGGCTTATTGTATTTGCATCTCTAATACCTTTTAAACTCATCTCTTCTCAATTCTCCTTGTCCAAGACACTAAGCCTTTCATTATTTCTTCTGGACTGTTGTTATATTTTGCTCAGTCAGATAGAATGAGTCCAGCTATGTATAAAAAAGAACATCCAAATAAAGATGGGGAAAATATAAAAAAGTATTTAATACCTTCATTCGGGGAAGTTTCCACTGTATGTTAATTTAGAGTCTCAAAAATGAACCTTCAGAGTTGGCATTTCTGGGATTTTTTTGCTTTCTTTCATATTGGCACATATCTTGGCATCACCTCTAATATTGTACTGTATGTTCATGGATAGAAAGTCTCAATATTGCCAAAATGTAGTTCCCAATTTGCTCTATAGAGTCAATGTAATCCCAATAAAAATTCCAGCAAGTTATTTTGTGGATATCAATAACTATTTTTTAAAGACTATATACAGAAGCAAAAGGCAGAGAGTAGTCAACACAATATTGAAGAAGAACACTGTTAGGGGACTGACACTACCAAGCTTCAAGTCTTATTGTAAAACTACAGTAATCAAGACAGTGTGGTATTCGTGAAAGAGTAGGTAAATTGGTCAGCGGGACAGAATGGAGAGCCCAGAAAGAAACTCATATACATAAAACCAGCTGATCTTTGACAAAGGAGCAAAGACAATACAATGGAGCAAAGACAGTCTTTTCAACAAATAATACTGGAACAACTGGACATCAACATGAAAATAAAATGAATCTAGACACAAGCCTTCAAAAATTAAATCATAATGAGTCAAAGCCTTAACTTTGAAAGCAAAATCCTAAAACTTTTAGAAGTTAACATAAGAGAAAATAGGATACCTTGGACAAAGCAATGACTGTCTAGATAAAATACCTAAGAAATGATACTGAAAGAAATAATTGATGAACTTCATTAAAATTAAAATTTCTGCTCTGCGAAAGACACTTTCAAGATAATTAGAAGACAAGCCGAAGCCTGAGAAAAAATATTGGCAAAAGACATACCTGAAAAAGGATTATAATGCAAAATATAAAAGGAATCTTAAAACACAACAATAAGAGACTGAACAACTTGATTTAAAATGGTCAAAAGTCCTGAACAGACACTTCACTGGAGAAGATACACAGATGTTAAATAAGCATATGAAAAGATGCTCCACATTATATATCATTAGGACATTGCAACTTAAAAGAGCAATAAGAGACCACTACATACCTATTAAAATGGCCAAAATTCAAAACATCAACAACCTCAAGTGCTGATGAGCATATGAACTAATAGGAATTCTCATTTACTGTTGGTGAGAATGCAAAGATGGTACAGCCACTTTGGAAGACAGCTTGGCCGTTTCTTATAAAACTAAAGATACCCTTACGATACAATACAGCAATCACTTTCCTTGGTATTTACCCAAAGGAGTTGAAAAATTAAGTCCTACACACATGTTTATACCAGCTTTAGTCATAAGCACCAAAACTGGGAGGCAACCAAGATATTCTTCAGTAGGTGAAGGGATAAACAAACTGGGATGCATCCAGACAATGGAATGTTGTTCAGTGCTAAAAGGAAAAGAATACTATTAAGACAAGAGATGGCCCTGCGAACATGGCGCTGCGAGTGGCGCGGAGCGTGCGGGCCGTGGTCCGCAGCCTGCGCGCCATCTCTGTGCCCAACGCGCCCTGCTCGCCGCAGCCCTGGAGACTGCGGGCGGGCGCTGTCCGGGCGCCGCACACCGGCCCCGCTCTGCTGTCGGGTCGTAAATTCACAGACAAACATGAATGGGTAACAACAGAAAACGGTGTTGGAACAGTGGGAATCTGCAATCTTGCACAGGAAGCTTTGGGAGATGTTTACTGTAGTCTGCCTGAAGTTGGGACAAAATTGAACAAACAAGAGGAATTTGGTGCTTTGGAAAGTGTGAAAGCTGCTAGTCAACTCTATTCTCCTCTATCAGGAGAAGTAACTGAAATTAATGAAGCTCTAGCAGAAAATCCAGGACTTGTCAACACATCTTGTTATGAAGATGGTTGGCTGATCAAGATGACACTCAGTAACCTTTCAGAACTAGATGAACTAATGAGTGAAGAAGCATATGAGAAATACATAAAATCTATTGAGGAGTGAAAATGGAACCCCTAAAGAAACTAAAAATGACACTCAGTTAACCCTTCAGAATTAGATGAACTAATGAGTGAAGAAGCATATGAGAAATACATAAAATCTATTGAGGAGTGAAAATGGAACCCCTAAATAAACTAGTTTGAAACAACTTAATCTAGCATAGTTGTCTTAAATTAGTGGTGGATAGATTTTTAAAAAGCAACTTTTAGCAAAAGAAACTACTTGAAACAATGGTGCCTGAAGAAAATACCCCTTAACTTCCTAATGATTTCAGATAAACACTATGCATCTTTTTCACAACACCCTGTGATTTTTAGGCTAGTCTCCAGAATTCTCAGAATTCCTGAAATTATCTGTGGTAAAAGTAGTTATAAAAATTATGTAATTCAAGGGTAACATTGCTATCTTAACCTTATATAATATTGTAACTTGCTTACAGCCATCCCTGGATT
>NW_021148674.1:0-1429 GCF_002837175.3 Physeter macrocephalus
GCTGACAGCTTCCCACGCAGTGTAACAAGCTATGTGGGCACACTCATACCAGCGATTCTGTGGGGAAGGGGTTTGTTGTTTAGTTTCGCACCATTGTGGAGCTGAAACTGCAAGGACAGAAAGTTCTAGTGAGAAGCAAAGCCATTGTATGCAGGTGAGGTGCTGCAGGTAACCAAACCTTACGAAACGGCGTTCCGCCTTTCCGTCAACTACTGCTTGAAGGAAGTGCGGTTGCACATGATTCATGACGTCCTCACTCAGCGTTTGATGCAGTATTCATCAGTCCAACAAAGTGGAAACCACGGGGCTATCGCAGTGAAAGTGGATCGTTCAGTGAGCTGCAGGCAAGCTGTGGACGTACCAAGGGCTCTAGATGCAGCCGGGGAGGTACCGCCAAAGGACGGTGATAAAAATGCAGCAAACGGTAGTGAGGACAGAAGTCTGACCATGTGTCAAGAACGGCAGACAACGGTGTGTCGAGGATGGATGGAGACGAGCAGAGTACACCGCGATCGTTTGCGCTGTCGACAATTCCGACCAGAAGGTCCCATCCAAGTGCAGGACTCTGCATCGCATCCCCCCATGAAACAGCAGGAGATATGCGTCTGTAATCTGGGTGCGGCGCAGTATCAAACGTGCACGAATGCGGAGGAAGCCCGCCTCTCACACCCCAGCAGACAAGCGAAGTCTACGTGTTCCACAGAAGGAGGGACTTCCGACCTCTCTTTGAAATCACGTGGTGAAACCACTGCCAAGTGTACCGCTACCAGTAGGCCTGGGCTTCATCGTACGTTGTTACGTGAAGCCATTCTCGTCCTCCGGCGCTTGCGCGATCCCTCCGAGGTCAGCATTATTTACATGTGTGACAAGGCTGCAGACGAGGCTCAAGTGTCCCCGGGCCGAGGACGTGACCGGGACGATGCATCCTGCATGGCCTGCACAGTCACCAAAACCTTGGAAACCTCAGTCACCAAGAGTGTGCCCGGCAGAACAAGCTCTGGCAGTCCTACTGGCTCCGGCAAAATTAGTCCAGAGGAAGAAATCCCACATTGTTCTCGGCTGGATTCCCACCGTAAAAAAGGAACATTTTCCCAGTGGGGGCGCCCCCAGTGGGCTGCATTCCGACAAGACGCGTGGAGCGGAAATATGAAGGAGGGAGAGAAAGTCACCAGGTACAGCGCAGGCGCTGCTTATTCAATGAGGTTCTTTGTAAGTACAGAACTCCTTAATGCTGGAGCGTGTGAATGACGCCTTGTTTACGTTTTTGTCGCGTGATGGTGGGTGCCCTTGTCCTCCTGGCTGAGGCAGGTGGCTTGTTGAAAAAACAGGACAGTTTTACGTGAAGATCGGAAGCTCTCTGCTGGAGAAGCGCATACCCTTCCTAGTATACGTGCAGGTCGTCCTACACGTGATACACGAGGAGTACCAG
>NW_021148674.1:5529-8479 GCF_002837175.3 Physeter macrocephalus
CCGTGATAATGGTCAAACATCATGTAACTGTATCATTCCGCCTCACGGTCAAGCAGATAATTGTGTTGGAGTCGACTCAACTTGTGCTCCTGCGTTCGTTGACACTCCGGCCGTAATTGAGGCAGCTATAGTGCGGCTCATGAAACGCCACCGCCGTCTCAAGCACACAGATCTCTTTCAGGCGGTGCAGGCTCACATAGGAACGACGGTAAACCTCTCAAGCGCACATCAGCAGAAAGCGCAAGTCGATGCTAGGGCTACGAACTCAGCCACGACGAGAAGTTGCGGCCACCTTACAAAAGAGAGCACCGGCGAACCCTCAGGTAACACAGTTGATGATAAACATTCGCATCAAGCAACGACCTTCGAACTCAAATCCCACTGTTCGGGTATTGCGCCATTCAAAGAACGTGTCGAAAGCTTGCTTCAAAGGGAATTCCTTGCCCGCGACGAAAATGACCCGTACGTCTCAAGCAACAAGGTAGCATTTGGGGAGCCAGGCGGAAAAATATCGACACAACACAAGAAATAGCATAGGATGTATGGGTCCGTACCTTATTGCGGCAGCAGCTGCAGCACCAATCACCAATGACAGCGCTGTACCTTCCACCGCAGAAATACGAAGAGTGCTATCCGCTTTTCGGACTTGTTCCCTGTTTTGCCTGCAGGTCTACGTACATATACATCCCCTAAAGCTCTGGTACATGGCATAGACCGTATACAGTACTCAAGGGCTACAGAAGTAAAAATAAAACATGACACAGGGCGGTGCCGTTTCAAAAGAATCATCCTAGACGATGCTCATCCTTCAAGACAACGGGGTGAATACTGATTCATTCACCTTTTACGGTCAGAGAGACGCGTTTAGTGAGTTTGCTACTGTTACTATTTTCAACTAGGAATCTGCATCCGATTCTGTATAGTTTTTTGCGGGAGGAATGGTAAAGTCGTTACGAGCTCAAAAGGAGTATTACTGTCGCCAACGCCGACTTCACAGCCTTCGGCAGCGACTTGTGTACTACACTGCGACGTGAACGTATCAGCGCGTCCACAGAGAAGCGCACACTGGGGAAGCTTGTCATGGGGTGCCGGACATAGATTCGTTTATGACGGGAGCAGCGGAGTGCGCAGCGGGAGGCGACAGTCCATCTACGTAGGCTTGATATGCAGCGCCGCAACGTTGCGGCCATTTTAATTGGTAGTCCGACAAAGCTGCGCAGGCGCAGCCGGGCCAGATCCAGATTAGACGCGCATGACGCAGCCACTAACTGAGTGTTGAAATCAGCGATGGCCGCTTCTAAAAGTTGCGAGCAGTTCTTAAAACGTAAAACACTCATTTGAATTACCGTGCAACTGTAAAATAGTTGACATTCTACGTCGCGCACATGGAATGTGCAAGCGTCCCTCGAATGGTGGAACAGTATGATGGACTCAGGAATGCCGTCGTTAGCTGTTTGCATATGTGCTTGCGGCCTCACCCCATAGAAGAAAGGCTAGATGCCGAAAGACGCACACTGACTACGCGTCCGGCGCACGTGGCTCAGTACTGGTGCGGATTGGCGTAACATGTTGTTGCACAGAAAGTTCGTCATCGGCGAAAAGTACTCCACAGTAGTCTGAGGAAATTGGGCATTCTGTTCCGCAGCATATCTTGCACACACGCAACCAGTAAGCGCTGGTTTACTGTTATTTGTGCCTCCACCTAAATGGCTCTATGCGTCGTCAAAGAAGTCGCACTGCAGTATTTCCGAGCTGAATAGAGCCGCATTACCAGTAAGGTTCTCAGATACCGGTATTCCTTGCTGCCCAAGTGCGTGCGGGCACTGCACAGTGAATCACTGGGAAGAGGCGTAATGGAATAAAGCGTTAGATCTGCCAAACTTGGTACATTGGACGCTTCCCTGCCAAGGTCTGTGGCTCTTCGCGGTGCCATAAGCTTTAGGGGTGCTCACCAGTGCCGCAGCAAAAGTGTGAGGCATGCCTTCAAAGCCCGGGGCAGGGGGGGTGCGTGTCACAGGTCCTGGCAAGGCAGATCGCGCACTTTTTTGGACCGTGATTTACCCGCTAACAAAACTCTCATCTCTGTAAAGAAACGAGCACCCTGGAGACTTTGAACCTTTACATTAGCCTTAGGACATTCAAAGGTCGCAGCTGGATTTCCGAGCACAGAACAAATGAAGGCGTTCCCCCAATTTTTGCTTGTGAGAAACCTTATGCGAAGCCGTGCATCTATCCTTCAAACTCCAGCTTAATTTCCGGTCTCCAGCAGTGCTGATTTTTTGCCGTCCCGGCACCATCTTTTCGCCTCCAGTGGAATGGGAAGTGAAGCTGCAGTGTAATGTAGTTATCATACAAAGGATAATTGAATCCGGTTAAGAGGACGACGCCTCGTGGGAATGACACACACGTGACATAGGTGCGTTGCAAGCGATGTTGGATACTGCTGTGAGCTCCTTGTAGTCGATGTGTGACTCCAGGGACATACCCACAATACGACTACGTACTACAATTGCCATGTTTTATACATATTCGGAACAGGTGTTGCATCAGGTAAAAAAGACAACGTAATTCCCCCTGAGGAGCCGTGGCAGCGAGGGCAGCACTCGTTGCCCGCATGGTCCAGTTTCCCTTTCGCCGGTGCTCTCCGGTGTTAACGCTGTACGTTTGACACAGAGCCACACTATTCTACATGCACTGCGGTGCAGTTCGTCAATACTACTATATCATCCACAAGGAAAGTCATCAACATGAACAATGCTTCATTATATTGACATACGTAACAGCGGTCAGTTACAGGCTTACCCACGGGGAGAGTGTGGCGAGTAGGGTAGTCACTACTTTTACTGATTATTACTCGCCGACGGGTGCATGTACAAGGTAATCCGTAGACTCCTCACACCACAAATAGGTGATCGAGAGGGCAATATTTTCCTCAAGATCTGACTTCACA
>NW_021148676.1:0-283 GCF_002837175.3 Physeter macrocephalus
TATCAGACACTATTTACATATGTGCAACTCAATCTGTATTTTCTATGCGGACAGTCAGTAAGCTTAGCTGTGGATTGCATTTTTCTCTAGCATGCAATTGCATTGGCCCGCTCTCGGTCTGGCTTGCTGTCTCTTGCGATATTTTTGGCGTGCAGATTGTGGTGATGGGTGGAGAAGAAGAGCGACGACTGGAAGAGTTGCTTGAAGAGGTAAAATCCTCGTATATGTGCATGAGAAAGTTTTGTAGATTCTCCACGCCAGTTGCCTGTCTCGTGGAAAAAAA
>NW_021148676.1:5407-6674 GCF_002837175.3 Physeter macrocephalus
CAGCGTGACAGTATGTGGGAGTGCAGATTTTGTGGGTATCACCCGATACTGTACGCATGTGTGTTGACCATCGTACTCATTCCGCTATCCATTCCGAAGATGGTGTTACGGCTACTAACGTGGAGGCGAAGAAATTTTCGCTGTAAATCATCTACCCTGTAGAATGCATGCAGCGTAAGCTCTTCTACATGTTGCGGCTTCTGGATATCGGCGCCAGTTACTTCTTTTCTCCAGACACGTTGAGGAAAGAGTCTCAGGATTGTGATCCACCTGCTTGTCGACGTACAGGTAGTGTCATCTTACCTCTGTATTTGGACGCGCTCCTCACTTTGCAGTGACGTCAGTGAACAGGAGAACAGTTTTCTCTTTGGTGGCCTCGCTGGAGGTGGTAGCATTGTAGGTGCTGCTCACGCCGTTCGTTTGTTGGCGCTTTCTATTCTTTCTCGACATGTCTCCTTTCCCTTGTGCAACCCATTTCACTGTATGCCGGGCTCCCGCAAACAGCTTTCCCCTTGAGTACGTTCTGTCGTGCTCTCTAATTCCCGGGCTGTCACGTGCTGCGACCCGTGTAGATCACCTTTTGTATGCAGCACAGAGGGTAAGAACAAGAAAATAAACATCGTTGACAGTCTACTGTTTACTCAAACCTCCGTGTGTCTCCCGTATGAGGACGTGTCCGGAGGAACCCGGTGCAGTCCTCCCTCGGAGGCGAGCGCGAGGGTTATTCTTTCATCTGTTGGACAGCACACACGCCACCAGTCGACTCGTTCGCTTCTTCATATTTTTCTCGCTGAATCCGTAGTCGCTTAGGACGAGCCGTGCGTGGATAGCAGGCACTCTCCACAAAGAATGTATACACAACAAGCAGGTGAAGATACTCTTAATTAGCACGCACAAATCGTCGTGAAAGTTCCGTTGCGCCGCTTGCTCAGAGTGGAAACACTCGACTTTGCGTGTATCCATTTGCTGAATTCACCATGCTGCAACTGTGGGATTGCACCCGAAAAAATCAGTCTTGGCAAGCAGGATCACGTTAACGAGTGCTCTATTCTGATGTTTGTCCTGCACCCCCCTGCGTACGTGTTCATCTCTCGCACGCCGTGTCTACTACAGATTTTCAGTTTGGAAAGTGCTGAGTGGCTCTCAAGTTGAGAACTAGTCTGGTGCATGAAGTGTACCATTTTCTGTGCTGCTGCTAGGGCTGTTTTAAGCGTTGCTGTCCCACCTGGGCAAATTCTACCTGCACAGTGCATTCTAAAGTGAATGG
>NW_021148676.1:7975-8478 GCF_002837175.3 Physeter macrocephalus
ACAAGTAAATCCAGAGCGATGGGCGAAGATGCCAACACAGGAGAGATACCTTTCATACAAAAAGAAGGCCAGAGTACTCCTAGAAGCGCACACGCTGAAGCCCAGCAGTATCAACCGAAGCAAGAACCGCACAGGGGAGACGAGGCGTCCAGTGTATAAACGGAACTACTGACGATCAGTATTAACCGTAGGACGCGCTTCGGTGGTGGGTCCCCTGCGCCTTCTACTGCATCGGTACACGGCCCAAAGGAATAACACCAGCTCAGTCGCTACTTTAAGACCCCGCAGCCTGGCCACGCGTAGGCAAAAGAGTGAGCAGCGCCCTCAACACCAGGTGAAGAATATGTCTATAGCTGTGACCGGCGGAAACACTACGTGGAATAACAGGGGCAGAACCGGATATACGAGGACGAGGACAAGATATTGTCCGGAACCTGCCTGTGCTGATGCTCCCTTGGTCGACGCCCGTGTGCTGCTTTTGCAGAAGGGGAAAGCGAAGGAGA
>NW_021148677.1:0-201 GCF_002837175.3 Physeter macrocephalus
CTTATGCTGCTGCTGCTGTGGCTGCTTATGCTGCTGCTGTTGCGGTTACTGCTGCTGCTGCGGCTGCTTATGCTGCTGCTGTGGCTGCTTATGCTGCTGCTGCTGTGGATGCTTATGCTGCTGCTGCTGTGGCTGCTTATGCTGCTGCTGTTGCGGTTACTGCTGCTGCTGCGGCTGCTTATGCTGCTGCTGTGGCTGGTT
>NW_021148677.1:7812-8478 GCF_002837175.3 Physeter macrocephalus
GCAGCAAGGCAGCAATGCAGCGAGGCAGCAAGGCAGCAATGCAGCAAGGCAGCAAGGCAGCAAGGCAGCAAAGCAGCAAAGCAGCAAGGCAGCAATGCAGCGAGGCAGCAAGGCAGCAATGCAGCAAGGCAGCAAGGCAGCAAGGCAGCAAGGCAGCAAGGCAGCAAGGCAGCAAGGCAGCAAGGCAGCAAGGCAGCAAGGCAGCAAGGCAGCAAGGCAGCAAGGCAGCAAGGCAGCAAGGCAGCAAGGCAGCAAGGCAGCAAGGCAGCAAGGCAGCAAGGCAGCAAGGCAGCAAGGCAGCAAGGCAGCAAGGCAGCAAGGCAGCAAGGCAGCAAGGCAGCAAGGCAGCAAGGCAGCAAGGCAGCAAGGCAGCAAGGCAGCAAGGCAGCAAGGCAGCAAGGCAGCAAGGCAGCAAGGCAGCAAGGCAGCAAGGCAGCAAGGCAGCAATGCAGCAAGGCAGCAAGGCAGCAAGGCAGCAAGGCAGCAAAGCAGCAAAGCAGCAAGGCAGCAAAGCAGCAATGCAGCAAAGCAGCAATGCAGCAAGGCAGCAAAGCAGCAATGCAGCAAAGCAGCAATGCAGCAAGGCAGCAATGCAGCAAAGCAGCAAGGCAGCAAGGCAGCAATGCAGCGAGGCAGCAAGGCAGCAATGCAGCAAGGCAGCAAGGC
>NW_021148678.1:0-327 GCF_002837175.3 Physeter macrocephalus
AGATGCAGAGACAAGGGAGGAACCATCAAGAAGCAGTAGTGCAGCCTTGGGATAGGATCCTGGTTTTGCCTCAAGGGATACAGGTAAGAGTATCTTTGGGCTCTTTACCAACCTAAAACCCCCACAAAATAGAAGATTTTAGTCTTCTTCATTCCAGAGAAGCTCATCAAGAGACCATCCGAGGCCAGATTAAAGTGAGTTAAGGCCCTGTACACACATTAATCCTTAGGATCAACTGTTTCCTTAAACCATTGTTGTAAACCTCCTCACCAGATCCTCCTGCATTGGGACGCTTGGTTTTTGAGGGCACGAGTTTTCTGTGTCCCC
>NW_021148678.1:2084-4684 GCF_002837175.3 Physeter macrocephalus
AGGTCTACTGCTAAAAGCACATGTACAATGCTTGTGTGACAATTGGGTATGAATAATAAAACGTATGGCCTATATAAAGCGTTTTCTCATTAACATACCTCTGAGCATGTTCACGATACCTGGTCAGTATTCCCCCAATGTGGAATAACTAGGCAAATATAAAGGAGGCCTAGCGCTGAGGGACATGATCTATACCTGGGCCAAACAGCTGAATCATTCTGGCACTGTGGGATTGACATTTTGATCATCAATGCTTTCTATCGAAAGACGTGTAATGAAAAGGGAAAAAAACTCTTCACGTATTGAGGTGTGAGGAAGTCACTCTGACTTATACATGGTTTAACTTAAATTTTACTGGCCAAAGTGGCCTGTTTTGTGGCCTTTTGGATACGAATTGTACATCTGCTTTGGCATTGAGGAGGGGAATGCATTTTACAGTCAAAAAGGAGTAACTATGGTTCAGACATCCAAGATAAACCTAAGTGACCTTTGTAGATGTCATTTAGATGCATTCCTGTATTCTTTTTTTGTTTTCTTTTTTTTATGTGGACCATTTTTTAAGTCTATTGAATTTGTTACAATATTGTTTCTGTTTCATGTTTTGGTTTTTAGGCCGTGAGGCATGTGGGATCTTAGCTCCCTGCCCAGGGATCAAACCGGCACCCCCTGTGTTGGAAGGCGAAGTCTTAACCATTGAGCCACCAGGTAAGTCCCCACATTATTGTTGAAATTGAATTTCTGAGCTACATCAGACTCAGGATGCCACTAGCCATTCTGAAATCAATGTCTGCTGGTAGCTGCAACCGTACGTTTTCAAGGACTCCTCTCTTAACTATTATACTTCAAACAATGACTTTAGATCAGATACTAAGAGAAAGATGAGACATATGTGTAGTGTT
Organism: Physeter macrocephalus; assembly: GCF_002837175.3. Taxonomy (NCBI): domain Eukaryota; kingdom Metazoa; phylum Chordata; class Mammalia; order Artiodactyla; family Physeteridae; genus Physeter; species Physeter macrocephalus. The sequence continues at coordinate 2,984 of NW_021148678.1, forward strand.
CAGTAGCTCCTGTTATGGATATGTCAATACTATGTCAGAAGTTAAAACCTACTTAGGTAGAATTAGACAATTGGCTATGAAGTCTCTCTGAAGTGCCAGTTCCAGACCAGGTTTCAGACTTATTCTGCTGAATTCCTAAGGGCATGAGATCTATTTTTCCTATTAAATGTTCAGTTGTTACCCCTCCTATTTTAACTGGATTGGTTGCACCAAAATCGGGGACCAAGGGACTGAGATCTTAATCATACGAGTCTCAGGTACAGGACTTGGAACTCAAATATTTCTAACTTGGTATCCATTCCCCTAGATTTAGGCAGGACTGTGCCCCATTTCAGCAGGAAGTAGCCAGAGTGGTCATCACCCTGTTCCCTGAAAGAGGTGGGGAAAGAAAAAAGTGAAGTGGGGATTAAAACCGAGTCCCCTTAAAGCCGAGTTCCTGTGCCAAGTTTATGATTAATGTCTCCATCTGAAATGATTATTCCTTTTCTTGTCAAAAATCTGCTCTCCTCAAGATGGAGGAGTGAAACTGAGAGGGACTCTGTGGTCTCCTGGGCACAGAAGCCTTTCTGTGTGCCTCCTAACTTTTTTGTAGGGAATAGACTAGAGACTCCAGGACCTTCCCTGAGTTCCAAAGGGCAAATTCGAACAGTTGCTAATCAGGGAAGTGAGGAGATGCAGAGACAGGGAGGAACAGTCAAGAAAAAATAGTGCAGCCTTGTGGCAGGGTCCTGGTTCTGCCTCAAGGGATACACAGAACAATATCTTTGAGCTCCTTAAAGAACTAAAACCCCCAACAAATGGAAGATGTTAGCATTCTTCATTCCAGAGAAGCTCATCAAGAAACTATCTGAGACCAGATTAAAGGAGTGCAGGCCCTGCATACACACTGATCCTTATGAGCAACCACCCCCTTGAACCACTGCTATAAAACATCAAATCCTCACGCATTGGAACACACAGCTGTTGAGGGCACGAGCCTGCTGTGTCCTCCATTGGCTGGCAGAGTGAAAAAATTAATCTTTTCCTTTTTTCCAAAACACTGTTCTTGAGATTTGAATCAGAACCGGTGCATAGAGGCTGATTATTCAGTATCAGTTAGGTACAGAGTCAGGCAGTTAGAAACAGTGTCAGGTCTATAGTTATGGAAAGCCTCAAGGAATTAGGGAGGGACACACAAAGATATTACAGACAGCATCAGATCCTGAGTTGGGGAGAGTGTCAGGGCATGATGTAGGACCAGCATCAGGACTGTAGTTAGGATCAGCATCATGGTCTTAGTTAAATTTATTGCCAGGACCTGAGTTAGCAAAGTGTCAGGGCCTGAGTTAGGGACAGCTTCAGGACCTTAGTTAGAGACAGAGTCAGACCTGAGTTAGTGACAACGTCAGTGTCTGAGTGAGGTCTAGCATCAGGGTCTTAGCTAGGATCAGCATCAGGGCCTTAGTTAAAGACATTATCAGGGCCTGAGTTAGATACAGCAACAGGGCTTCAAAGGGGCAGCCTCAGGGCCACACTTCGGGACGGCATCAGGACTTTAGTAGGGACAGTGTCAGGACCATGGTAAGAGATGGATCAAGATATTAGCTCAGGATAGTGTCAGCACATTAGTTATTGACAGCAGCAAGGCTGATGTTAGGGACAGCTTCAGGGCCTTAGTTAGGGACAGCATCAGAACCTGAGTTAGACCAAACATCAAGGCCT
>NW_021148678.1:5720-6612 GCF_002837175.3 Physeter macrocephalus
CTGAGTTAGGGAAAGCCTAGGGCTTCACTTAGGGACGGCGTTAGGGTTGACATAGGCACAGGGTTAGGACCTTGGTTAGAGATTGGTCAGGATATTAGCTCAGGATAGTGTTAGGACTTTAGTTACTGCCGGCAGCAGGGCCTGTATTAGGTACAGCTTCTGGGCCTTAGTTAGAGACAGTGTCGGTGCCTTATTTAGGATTTGTTAGGGACAGCATTAGAGATTGAGTTAGGAAAAGAGGCCAGACTTTAGTTAGGGACAGAGTCAGATTACGGTCTAGGCATAGTGTCAGGAAATGATCTAGGGATAGTGTCAAGACCTTAGTTATTGAGAGCATCAGGGTCTTATTTAGGACCAGCGTCAGGGCTTCAGGCAAGGACAGAATCAGAGCCTGAGTTAGGGACAGCATCAGGGCCTTTCTCAGGGAAAATGTCAGGGCCTGAGTGAGGGGTGGACTCAGGGATTGAGTTAAAACCAGCGTTGACGCCTTAGTTAGGAACAGTGTCAAGACAGGAGCAGCATCAGGGTCTCAAAGGCATTTTGAGGGTCTGAGTTAGGTACAGCGTCAGGGCTTCACTTAGGGACAGAATCAGGGCTTACCTAGGGACAGTGTCAGGACCTTTGTAAGAGATGGGTCAGGGTATTAGCTCAGGATAGTATCAGGATGTTAGTTATTGATGGCAGCAAGACTGACGTTAGGGACAGCTTCAGGGCCTTAGTTAGGGAAAATGTCAGGGCCTGAATTAGGCCTAAATTCACGGCTTGACTTAGACCTAGCTTTAGGACGTGAGTTAGGACTAGCATAGGGCATTTTTAGAGGAAGTGCCAGTGTCTGAGTCAGGCGTAGCATCAGGGCTTGAGTTAGACCTAGCGTCAGGGCCTGAGTTATGTC
>NW_021148678.1:7057-8476 GCF_002837175.3 Physeter macrocephalus
GACAGTGTCAGTACCTTAGTTAGAGATGGGTCAGGATATTAGCTCAGGATAGTGTCAGGCCTTTAGTTATTGCCGGCAGCATGGTTTATATTAGAGACAGCTTCCGGGCCTTAGTTAGAAACAGTGTCACAGCCTAGGACTAGTCAGGGCCTTAGTTAGGCAGAGCAATATTGCTTCAGTTAGGATAAGAGGCAGGATATTAGCTAGGGACAGGATGAGGTTAAGGTCTACGGATAGTGTCAGGAAATGACCTAGGGATAGTGTCAAGACCTTATGACAGTATCAGGGCCTTATTTAGGACCAGTGTCAGGGCTTCGGGTAGGGACAGTATCAGAGTCTTCGGTAGGGACAGGGAGAGCGAAAGGGCCTGAGCGAGGCCGAGCGTCAGGGACTTATCTAGGGACAGTATCGGCATGACTTTCGAGTAGCATCAGGGCCTTCGTAGGATCAGCATTAGGTTCTTAGGATAAGAGGCAGGACATTAGCTAGGCACAGAGCCTGGTTACGGGCTAAGGATAGTGTGAAGACCTTAGTTATTGAGAGCATCTGCGACGTATATAGGAACAGCGTCATGGCCTTATTCAGGACAAGTGTCAGGGCTTGATGTAGGGACAGCTTCAGAGGCTGACTAAGGTACAGCGACAGGGAATACCTGAGGACTCTCGTTAGCACCTGAGTTAGGGACTGTGTCAGGGCATGACTTAGGAGGAGCATAACTGCCTCTGTAGGATCAGCATCAGGGTTTTTGTTAAAGACCTTATTAGAGCCTCTGTTAGAGACAGCGTCAGGGCTTATTTAAGGACAGTTTCAGGAACTTGGTAATAGATGCATCCAGAAATTAGCTCAGGATAGTGTCAGGACTTTAGATATCGACAGCAGCATGGCCTTAGTTAGGGACAGTGTCAGGAGCTTAGTTAAGAGTAGCATCAGAGCCTTTGTTGGCTACAGTGTGAGGGACTGAGTTAGGAGTAGTGTCAGGGCCTTAGTTAGGGACAGTGTCAGGAGCTTAGTTAAGAGTAGCATCAGAGCCTTTGTTGGCTACAGTGTGAGGGACTGAGTTAGGAGTAGTGTCAGGGCCTTAGTTAGGGACAGTGTCAGGAGCTTAGTTAAGAGTAGCATCAGAGCCTTTGTTGGCTACAGTGTGAGGGACTGAGTTAGGAGTAGTGTCAGGGCCTTAGTTAGGGACAGTGTCAGGAGCTTAGTTAAGAGTAGCATCAGAGCCTTTGTTGGCTACAGTGTGAGGGACTGAGTTAGGAGTAGTGTCAGGGCCTTAGTTAGGGACAGGGTCAGGGCCTGAGTTAGGATGAGCCTCCAGGCCTTAGTTAGGGACAGGTTCATGGCCTCAGGACTAATTTCAGGGCCTTAATTTGGGACAGCATCAGGGCTTTAGTTAGCATAAGAGGCTCGACATTAACTAAG
>NW_021148679.1:0-213 GCF_002837175.3 Physeter macrocephalus
CTTCCATGCTTTCTCACCTGGAAGCGTTTGTGAATTTGCGTCCGGTTTGGCCTACGGAACAAAGATGTTAAGAGTTTGCTATCCTGTACACTCAGGAAGTATAAGTAATGCTGCACCCAGTGGAACAAAAGGTGCTGCTCCACTATCGTCGTGTGCAGGTGCATTTACATACGTTGTATGTAGCTTTAGGTGCCTGTGCATCCAGGCTCACAA
>NW_021148679.1:6080-8476 GCF_002837175.3 Physeter macrocephalus
GACGGGGCTTAAAAATGGCACGTACTCTAGAAGGCGTCCACGGACATCTTGAAGGGGGTCTTAGTCAATGAGATGAAGGTGGAAGCAAACGCCCGCGCGGCTAGAGTTATCTGCCACTGCTGCTGCCGTTCCAGCGAAACACGTGAGAAAAACCAGAAATGCCCAGTTTTTCACTGCAAGGAATGTGAACGATACGTAAAGGGATACAAGAGAAGGTGGAGGTCCTCAGATTGAGAGGGAAAATAAAGGGAAACAGCAGAACCGGCGTTGAATCGCCTGCCATTTCCAAGGGAAATTTCGGTTTCGAAAAGGTCTAGTTGGAGACACACTCATACCAACGCAGCTTCGAAGGAGAGTACGCAGGCAACTCTTGCAGCTAGCAATCAGGCTAAGGTGAGTCAGTGTCATTGCATCTGCTCACAGCGAAGCTCCTGTTATTGAAGATATCAAGAGGACTGTGTAGGTGGATAAAGCACGCGTTAGTTTTTCCTCGTACGCAGAATTTAAGACCTTCTACAAGGATATAGCCCTGCATTTTTGCGCCACGTCCGTGTATATTTTGAGTTCAGCTGTTGCCGCTCTGTAGTGTTGTGCTGGTGGAGTGTAGGATCCACGGAAGTACATGTACGAAAAAGAACATTAGGGACCAGAAGGCACAACGGTAGGCGGCCACGACGCCCTGCTATCTGTATCTCCTCGTTTACCATATCTTACGGCAGAGTACTCCGCACATTGCCATGGTTCCCTGTCGATACGTGCATACGGTACGTTCTGTTGGAACACATGAGGGGTAAGTTTCCGGTCACAGATTTCTGATGATTGTGCGCCACATGCACACCATTGATTTCACTCCGTAGAAAGGAAGTCAGATTACTGGTGCTTCTAAAATTGTACACGTATACAAGTATATATACCTATATCTACATTGGTGTAGGGGATTCCGTTCGGCAACCTGCAGCGTATGTGGCTCCTTATTAATTTGCAGCGAGTAGTACTCGAGTTCAAACACTCACCCGAAGTACCCCACGTGAAGGACCGTACGGGCGTCTCCTGCGCCGAATAGGATCTACACGATTGTGCACTTGAACAGATATGCATATTTGGGAATGTGCGCGGTTTTTGAGGCAGTGGGGAGAGTACAGTCGGTGCTTGTCGTAACGTCCGTTTTCTCATATCAGTGACAATTTCTTTTGTTGTCTGGGAAGAGTTATTTCAGTGAATTTAGGAAGCATCGACTCTTATATTCGACGGGCTAATTTGTTAGTACTTTTGTATAACTGGGTGACAATACAAATTGTTGGTGCTTTTGCTCTGGCTGTTTGTAGAGGAAGCCCAAATACGCGTGTAGGTGCATGACTGACTTGACTATTGCGCTGCAGCAGAGCGGTAAGTTCTAATACGTCTTCACTGTACCTGGCGGTGCCTGGGACCTGATCTTGTACTGCTGTCCGTTCTTCTGCTGCGTGCACTACATATAGGAAGTCATCTTCTGAGAAGGGGAAATGTCAATGGCAAGTACTTTTGTCGCGACTGGAGCACGTGTACACCCGAATTATTCCTATGCAGTGCAGGGTATGTTCATCTTCTACAGGACGCTTCTTACGTGAAAAGTTGTTTTCGAACTGTTTCTACATACGTGTGTGTAAGTGTACGTTTATGTGCTCTTTGGAGAAGTGTCTGTGTATGCAAACGTATGTGGTACGCACACATGCGTTGCTGTGCATATACACATGTTGTTACGTATGTGCGCCGTCGTAGGACTGGACGAGGTTTCAGTCGTGTGCATATCACTGTTTTTTGCGTAAGCTGCATTCATTTTGGGAAACTTTTAAGCGGAGAACCAGAAACGTAAAGAGGTGAGACAGCTGCACGGGGTTCCGCAAGCGCAATCAGCGTGGAGAATATACAAGCACAAGTATATGTATGTATGTTATTATGTCTGCGTGTAAGTATCTGCATGTGCACTGGTGTATATATTACCGAGGCGTGAATGATGACAGAGGTTGACGCTTTCCACGCAGTGGGTGACACCGTTCAGGCAGCTAGACAGAGGTTCTGAAGATTCTTTTAAACGTATGCAAAATGCGGCGCCGTGGCCGTTGATTTGTTTTTCTGCCGTCCAAGTAGACAGACAGTCAAGGATGCTTCGAAGACGACGGAACATGCTTACTCCTTTTGCCTGGTGGCTTTTACTGTGCAGACTAAGGAAGCCAAGATACGTGTAACGTGTGAGGGAAGCTTCGAGGCTGCAAGCCTGACAGCTATAGGGATGATACCTTTTCGTCTTGAAAATACAAAACAGCGGTGACAGACATCGAACTTGCAGGACGTCTCGGTAAGAAATCGGAAGTAGTGGTCTTTGTACGTATCAGTTAATACTTACCTATGCTATTTGG
>NW_021148680.1:0-958 GCF_002837175.3 Physeter macrocephalus
TTCTTGTCTCTTCCCCCGCGTGTGCACAGGGGGTGAACGCGGCGGCATATTGAATACCGCATATGTGTGTGTGTGGATGCGTACGTATCTCTCTACGCGTATGCCCGCATTGAAATATATGTATCATATCAACTTCGTTTCCACTTTCTACATACATGCGTAGGCAGAGGACTGGTGTATTCAGTCATACACACGGATGCCTACGCCTAGATCTTTTTTTCCTCTCTCGCCCTCTACCACTCTCTTGCCCTATATAGGTGTATAAACGAATACGTATATATGTTACTTGCGTGTCCTTTCCTCTGCAATTTAATTGTACATGTAAAAGGACCGGCAGATTCACTCACATCTACAACACTGTTGTCCAATAATATGCCTACGGAGACGGCACCGAGATGGACCGCCCCGTAGACCAGGAAAAAAAGGCCCTTCTGTCGTTCTATCCTTTCTTCTTTTCCCTCTGTCTCCTCCAAATACATACACACATATATTTTCTCTTCCAATAAAGTGCGTAAAGGAACTGACAAAGCCCCTCCCCCTTCACAAGAAAACAGTCCTCTGTACTTTTTTTCTGCTATTCTCTCTTTCGTCCTCCTTTCGTCTTGCCCCTCCTTGCAATTCCCTCTTCCCCTTTTTTCCGACCATTTCCTTATTCCGTTTGCTTCAACTGAAGCAAGGGACTTGCCTCATGCGGGCCGTAGGAGACGACGAGGCAGACGCCGATTAAAATGCACAGCGAACCGCACACGTCTGCCATGAGCAGCTTCTCTCGAAGAAGATACCCCATTAGCACCACATTCCAGAATATGTGCATCCCTGCGAACGGCAGCACGATGCCCTGTAAGTATGCGAAGAAGAACATAGGAATTACGCAAATAAAATCCGTCCCTAACACGCACACGTGGAAGGACGCATACGTGCACGCTGCGTTATATAAGTAAGCATGCTTACTTATATA
>NW_021148680.1:5770-6169 GCF_002837175.3 Physeter macrocephalus
CAGCAGCGAGCCTCGTTGTGAGAGTGGTTGGTTGCTGTGCTGCTGCCACGGCGGCTTCTTTCGCCTCGCTTGCTCTGCAGCTGGTGCCCCACCATACGCCGGACTCGACACCAGCTGTTCCAACCAGCACGCAGTGGTTTTTCCTGGTGCTGCTTCTGCTGCTGCTGCTGTGACAGTGGTGACCTGAAGATCTGCCGCTCCACCTTCGTAGGTGCACTTTATTTGCCTGTTCGATTTCGCTTCTGTCTAATGATCTGTGCTGGAACACAATCGTCGATTGCGGCATTCTTGTCTCGCTCGTCTGTGGCGCGGCTAGTGCCTGCTGCAGCGTGGCTTGCTGGGCTGCACAGTCTCATCTGCCTGTGTCAAATGCGGTGGGCGTGGCTCTGCTACTGCTGC
>NW_021148680.1:7539-8476 GCF_002837175.3 Physeter macrocephalus
GCCAAGGTAGCGGACAGACGGCAGCAACGGCAGCCGATCTACCTTATAAATGTCTATTTATGTTGGCGCGTATATACAGGTAGTTTCGTGGACCTCCTTGCATCTGACTATGTTCGTGTCAATGAACGACACACAGGAGTAATGGTTCTGTTCTGCACGCATGTATGTGCGTGGCTTTTCGTTTTACCCGTGTATGCCTACGTGTGCACAACAGTCGTGTTTGTACGTGGGTGCTTGGTCACATACATCCGTCCTCCTCGGCTTTTTTCTGCTTTGGCCTTACACGGATACGTTCATCTGCACGTGGAGATGTATTTGAGGCATACTCTTCCGTTGAATCACGGCATAACGCAGTAGCATATATAAATATATAGTCAGGTATATATGTCCTCGTGGGTGCTGTATTATTTCCCTGTACACGATGAGCAGAGTATCACGTCTTTTTTAGCTGTGTTGCCTCATCGCCAGACATACGGAGGTTTGACTGGTGTATGATATCTACCTTTCTCCCCCATTCCATCTTGCGTATGTAGTATAGCGGACAGCCGGCAGGGATATATGATCTTCATCTCGCACCTCTCTAATATATCCTACGCTCGATATATACAGCGAGCTCTCTCAGCTGTACTACGTTAGCGCAAACATTACCTCCGCTGTACCCAAGGAGGGCAAAGATGAATCTATAGCCGTTTACGTAAGTCTATAACGTGCATCTATGGGGACGTCGAGAAAAGGCTGAGCTAATTATCTTTACCAGATATGTCGTACGTGTGTAGTACGTTATAAATGATACGTGGGCATATCTGATATGTCAGTATATCAGATAGTTATATATATCTGTTTAGCAGTAAGCGAGCCGTTGTAAGTATATATGTACATACCCGTTTATGTTGTCATATGTACACCCTGATGTATATGTTGTCTGCCCCCACATACA
>NW_021148681.1:0-327 GCF_002837175.3 Physeter macrocephalus
GTGCTTGCGATTGAGCTGCGCCAGTCGCAGCTGCTCCTGCTGCTGCTGTCGTCGATCCCGCTTGCGCTGCAGCCTCTGCCGTCCTCAGCGCTGCGATCAATTCTGGGACTGCTGTGGCTGTTGCTTCATGCTGCCTCCTCGATTCCTCTTCTGTCGAGCATTCTGAAGCCGGCAAAAAAAGAAGGGCAGACTGACTCTTGATGTGCGACGGACACGCGCATGCACGAGAGATGCTGCTGCTTCTGCTGGCACTACCGGGGCTTCCCCTGTGATGCGGCAGCGAGCCGCAGCAAAACCCGTGACACGGGCTTGCGGGTGGGGCCTGGC
>NW_021148681.1:7123-8475 GCF_002837175.3 Physeter macrocephalus
ATTTACGTCCCGCTCTAGTCTCTCAGCATTAAAAACAAAGAAATAAGCTCACGATGGTTCGTCCCGCGATGTGCACGTTCGTTCATCAACGGGTTGGAGATTCGGAGGTGCCTTAGTCCTCGAAGCGACAAGTGTTCAGCGTAGATTCTACCTCGAGCATATACTCTCACTTATGGCTCCGTAGTGTGCACTCCCTAGTTTTTGTCTATTGAATTCACGTGGAATACTACACATCTTTAATGAGCCACTGTCACCAGTGTCAGCGGCCCTCTAGGGATTCTCCCTCAATGAAACCTTGGAGGATGGCAACGGGATAAGAGCTTCACATATTGTGGGGTCCGATACAGCGTGTGGGTTCCGTAGCCCTCCATTAAAACATTCCAGTGGATGAGCTCCACTGCCTGCAGAGGCCCCGTATAGAGGCGAAAAAGAATTTGAAGTTGTTTCGTTGTGCATATGTATTTGCCGTAAGGCGTTGTGTCAGTGTACACGAACAATCACTACGGCTCACTCAATGCCACAGAACGGACGAAGTCGAAATATAATTCAGAACTCACAGCATGGAGGACTTATATAAGGGCGTATGACTGAATTGCGTGTCAGGAAAAACGACTTTGTCTACGTTTATAAATAGAAAAAGAACCTCACACCAGGCTACACGTTCCCTCGTTTACGACAGATACTGAAAATGGTATCAGCAATTAAGACGCCCTCATCCGACTGCATCAACCCTCCGCGTGCCACCCAAAACACTTCGCTGCAGGTGGTCCACTTCTGCAGAGAAAAATTTTAAATGCCGTAGACCACATTGTAGTGGGTGTTGCACGTCGAGTTGCCGGTATATATACCCTTCATGAACTGTCGACGACGTTTGTTTTGTACGCACACGCTGGGAGTGAACAATTTTAAAAGACGTTGGCGATAGCACGCGCTAAACAAATCGTGAAGAAGCTCTTTCGCTAGTGCCTCTGTATGCGTAAGCAGATCTAGGCAAGAAGATGCGTAGTCAAGGTACTGCGCAGTACATGAGGCCTTTACAATCAGTTTAATCCGAAAGATCATATACGTGTTTGTGGCATGAAGTGCTGGAAAAGAAAAGGGTTCTCGCGCCGCTTCTTCACAAGCGGTTAACTGGCGAAGGAGTCGGTGTGACGACTGATCATGAGCTTCTGTGCCAGTAAATACGTCCGCCGGTCGCATAACTTTTTAGTGTTGTCCAGCGAATCAAAATTGTAACCTGTAAACCGTCGGGCAGAACAGTTAGAGCACAGCCTTATTATCCATACATATTCTTGCACCCCTGCTCACCGTTAGTAGTTGGATTACAGAAGCTGAGTGCAAAAGGTGCACAC
>NW_021148682.1:0-622 GCF_002837175.3 Physeter macrocephalus
GGAAACATTAGTTCGTGCCTGGGCTTGACGGTCGGTACCTGTTAGCTAAACGCGGAGTAAGATGATGTAAGCTCATAGGATACTGATCCGTGTAAATTTTGACGTAAAGCCTAAAGCAAAACACTCCTCCTCCCAAAATACCTCACACATTCTAAAAATTGTGCCGGAAAAAATCCAGCAGAAGTGCCGCGCGAGGTTGAGGCCCCGGTGGCATTAAGAACCCATGTCTTGTTCAGCGCCGATTGCTTCTGCCATTGCGTACTCTATTAGTACGGACTGTGGTGTGCCCTAGAACAACCGAGAGCTTCCATTCAGTAATGCAGGTTTTGTGTTGAGATATGAAGTGATATACAAGGCAGTGTTACGAGAGGAAGCGAACCACGACGTATTCTTAAAGGCAGTGTTCCTCACACCGGCAGGTGTTCGTGTAAAGGCGAGGTTCCCTGCGGGAGCGACGCGTCTCCTCTTTTTTATGCTCCACCTTCAACTTTGAGCCCACGCAACGACTTTTCCTGGCGAAGTTGCCTCTCGTATCACTTACAACATCTGCCTGCTCGCAAAGTAAAATTAGTTGCGAGTTTCCTGTCTCTACGCAGCACTTCCTCTTGGCCGCTCCGTCAGG
>NW_021148682.1:7925-8475 GCF_002837175.3 Physeter macrocephalus
GACAGTGGGGCCGGCCGCTGTATCTTCGTACACGTCTTCTCACTTTCGCACCCACCCCTCAAATCGGTCTTTACAGCCTTGTCGCATACGGAGCCCTGACTGCAATACAGTAACTTCATGAAAAGTCAGCATGCCCCGTCTTGGCCCTCCGTCAGACCACATACGCGTCTGTGAACCCTGTTGTTGTCACATGTATCCCTTCTTATAAAATAAGTGAAACCAATTCCTCGGTACACCACCTATAACCCCATTTTGACGCACGAGTCCCAAACTCGACTTGCTTCCAGTGGAAGCGCTGTTTAATGAGACAAGCGAACATCATGTATTAAAATCATCCTCCCAGACCAAGAGCGGTCACATTTTCACACAGGGGCTTCTGCGATGGCGCTGCTGTTCGAGCACCTACGACGTCGACCCGCCAAAGCAGGTTCCACCGCTGCTATGGGGTACGAGTTCCGCGCCAACTGCTTCGTTTCTAATCATAATTATGTCTAAAAATAACAACATAACGAGTCACACCTGCGCTCATCTAGATATGACCTGCATCACG
>NW_021148683.1:0-1395 GCF_002837175.3 Physeter macrocephalus
AAATTTCTTTGCGGGAAAGCCGGTGGGGAGGAACTTCGCAACTAGCCGTGCGTCTCCTTTATGCGAGGCTTGTGGATACCTTCTGACGTACCTGCATCCCGTGAAAACGCACCTTTTTCCTGGGGGTCTTCTCAATGTCTGCCGCCAGTCGTTCGCAAACAACGGTGACAATGAGGCCAGCTACGCTGTAAGCAGAAGAAACAGCGCAGCCGCAGAACGTGCCGCGTATACGGGCAGCATCCACGGCAGAGGCAGCAGCAACAGCAGCAGCAAGCTCGTGATAGCGGAAGAGGACTCAGCAGCGCACCCGCAGCAGAAGCAGCAGGGTGAAACCGCCTGGCTGCCGCAGCCGCAGCCTTCGGTGGTAGTAGCACGAAAAGAGGGTGAGAGAGAAGCCGTAGGTGATAAAAGGGGAGATCACAATGTGGAGGAGGGTGACAACGAGGAGGAACAAACGAGGTGTAAGGAAAGAAAGGAGAATGCAGAAGGAAAGTCACATGAAGGGGATTTACACTGCACCAGTACAGCTGCGGCGAAGACCCACGCAGAGGAGCAGAATACGCAGCAGCACCAGGAATACGCAGTCGCAGGAGATGCAAGAGACTGCTTAATGCCTCGGGATTCTAGTGTTCGTCAGTGTCTGTCTACCGTCTGGGAGCCGTTGGTTGTGGACAGTGGAAACAGCATGTGATAAAATACAAGAGAAAAAGAGGAGAAGGAGAAAGGCGAAGCACAAGGAGATGGACGGAAGATAGAAGCGAATGCGGCTTCAAAGATCTTCTTGTAGATCTTACGCGCATACGTATCCATGTGCCCACCAGTGTGTTACCTCGTATCGCGGGTTGAGATGTGCTTGAAGGCAAGAGTTAAAATTTCTGGTTGTATAAGTGACGCTGGTAATGGGGGGAGGGGGCGCTAAAAGGAAGCAAGGAAAGATGGAAAATTACGAACCTTTGGTCCTGGAGCGAGTTGTGGGTACGTGTTCATGTGTGTGAATACATTCTGTAAGACAAGAGTCCACGTCGGGCAGCCACGGGGGAGGGACACAAATATGCAGACAAGCTGGGAAGGAAGTTATTGCTTGTCCGGGCTCACACACGTGTCACGAATACGGACCTAGAGCTAGGGTTGTGACAAGGGTAATTTTCCTGCAAGCACACGAGTGTAGCCTCTCTGTGCAGATACATAGCCGTTTAGAGGGCGATACAGGTGTACATTTGTGTTCACACGTGCAGAGGCAAGTTATTACGTCTGTACTGTGTTTAGTGGAGTTATGTGTGAGTTTATTTGCATGCGGGGCGTGTGAGAGACAGGCGGGTGGGGGACGGGGGCCTTAAGTATTTTTGCTCGTGGGGAAGAGTCTTTGTGTAGCAGGAGTGAGGGCGCTGATGGTGT
>NW_021148683.1:8016-8475 GCF_002837175.3 Physeter macrocephalus
TGCTTTTGGAGTGTCGCGGTAGATAACCTCAGTGTGCGAAGTTTCTGCCTTGCAGTACATTCATACAGAAGTACAGCTGTGAACGGATACACAACGGCAGTTCCTCAATTAAAAAAGGGGTTCAATGCACTCAGTGTGCTGCAGTTCAGTAAATGGGAAGTGGAGGGAAAAAGGATGTGGCAAATCGCTCCTTTAAATGGAAAGTGGAGGGGAAAAGGATGTGACAAATCGCCTCTTTAAACAGTTTAGTGATATTCTATTGCGTCTGTACGTAAAGGCGTATCGTTTTTGTCTCCAAGGTAGGTAGCAGCCCACAAGAGACGTTGGATACAATGCTGCTGCTCTCGCATCCTAATGGGCACATATATAGTCACACAAGTAGAGCAGGAAGACATCTGCACACATACTTAGACGTGTGTACACATGTGCGTGTATATATTCTACAGCGTGGGGACAGCT
>NW_021148684.1:0-667 GCF_002837175.3 Physeter macrocephalus
GAGCTGAATCTGTAGCGCTGTTCTTCGTACAATTCGGTATTTGTTTCTTTTTCAGGCAAGGATGGGACAATTCCCGCTCAACAGTCTGGGCATGGCAAGATTGCACCACATCTCATCACCCTCGTTTATGGATTGCGAAGATTGTCACTACAGAAGTGTATTGATACCCTTGTTTTTCCCAAGGATGAGCAAGAAGGAGGTAGCGATACAGCACAACTGTGAGCAGAAGAGAAGCACGGTACATGCCTCTCAGGCTCTTTTTAACAGTCGTGCAAGCACAATCTTGTTAGCAGTTGAGAGGCAAAGAACAAAAACCAGTCACGCGATGGATCTCTGCGCACTCCTAATGTAACTTAAGTTGCGCCCACACCGCTACCCATCTACGCACACAACCGTGCGGGTACAACTGCGCCGGTCGGCTCTGTGAACAGCTCACTCTGCACCCATGTAGAGAACTGGAGGTGTTTGCAGTATTCAACCTGATACGTACATAAGTTAAAAAAGCAGTGCGGAGACGCATTCACATGGTTTATATATGCATTCATTACACTGTTAGAGGGGGCAGTTTTTTTCGCTACCCAGGGCACTCCCCAGTGAGCCTGTTCACAATTATGTGTATACATACATACATCTACACACACACACACAATTAGTCGGCATGCGGACG
>NW_021148684.1:7878-8473 GCF_002837175.3 Physeter macrocephalus
TACACCTCCATCCTCCTTTATATTCAGTTTCGTGTCGTACATATGACAAACAAAATCTCAGTTTCCACCTTATCCCTTTAAAGCAATCTTTGCAGTCAAAAGCATAAACCTAACAGCAACACACATTGCCTCTACAGAATCCTCCTATATTCTGACTCGTGAGTTTTTATCAACCTTAAGAAGGCATAAACGTACACTCGAGGCATTTCTGTAGTTTTGGTTCATGTGCGTGTGCCGCCACGTAGGAAACTTAGTTACATATAGCATGTCTGAGGTGTGATGAAAAGCGCAAAACAGTGTGCGGCATGTACCCGTGCGTGTCTTCGTGTATTCCACTGACCAACGCTTTTGTCCTTCGCATTGTGCACCTGGATGTTACACATTCAGTTCTTGGAAATTAGTGGTAGAGGAACAATAGTGCGGACGCTTATCAAGTACTATATATACGTTCTGCATCTTTGTAGAATAACCCCTAAACGTGATTAAAACAGAAAAAACCTCCGGTGAAAGTACACGCTCATATAATGCCTTTGTGGGGGCCAGTGCCATACCTTGGCAACAGTGTTTCGTATACATGTATTTGGCAACAGTCGCC
>NW_021148685.1:0-1098 GCF_002837175.3 Physeter macrocephalus
GAGAAACGAGAAAACGTCCTCTTTCCAGCACTGTACAGCGTTTCTCTGGAACTCAATGAAAAGACGTCGAACGAGACACAGGCAAGGAAGAGTCGCTGCGGCCGTCAGGAGAGACACCTCTCTGTTGCGGGGAAAAGAAGATGCCGTTTCTTCCAGTGAAAGAGATACGCAGCTCCTTGCCACATTGTCAAGACTGCACGCAACGTGGTGGGATATGGCTGCGCAGTCAAAGTGCGTATATGGGTTCTCGTAAGGAATAACGCATGAAAGTCCTGCAGGACAGATGTTGTCGCATCGTTCGAAACTTCCGTCGAAGCTGTGCGGTGCAAGTGTGTGTCTGGCCTTCAGCTACCGATATCAAATGAGACATAGACCCACTAGGTATAGTACTTGGACACGCAAGTACAAATGAAAACAGTTTACGACGTGCGTATGTACATATATCACCCCCACGGCCTCACACACACATGCAGCAGTACTTGGACACACGTATACACACGCCTGTGACTAAGGCCTTGCCGAACCTGCTTCCGGAAATATCGGCTAAACTGCAGTACGGCACACTACTTTTGCACTCCCACACGGTGGTATCAAGACTGCCACCTGTAGTACTCATATTTTTGTCTATTTGTACGTAACTTTAATCCAAGTGTGCCCCACTACAATGCATTTATGAATACATATGGGTATGTCTGTGTATATACATATACGCAGGGAACTGCGTCAAAGGCACTCGACAAGAGTGTGCAGTTTAACACTGTGGATTAGACACGTACCTGTAGATATCCTCACACGACTTCAATACAGTTAGCACCTACGAAACGTACGGACGCCTTCACTAAGGGGACGTTCGGTACAGAGAAAGAATTCTGTTTCGAGCGTCTGTATGGCTGGGATTTTGCATCGCAAAATGCAGAGGCTGCCAGGCTTGTGTACAAGTGGTGTAAACGCTGAAAGCCACACTAAAAATAAACTTGTTTGTTTGCCCGTGCTGACCACACATGTGCAGATAAACAGGTGATCCGGCTGCCAGTGTGCTCACAGGAATTACATTTCCAGACAAAAGGAGGAAATGTCTGCGCTGCAGATGGTGTGCCG
>NW_021148685.1:7757-8471 GCF_002837175.3 Physeter macrocephalus
GATAAGGGAATGCGGAGTTTTGTGAGAATGCCTCCTTAATTTCTGTGTTGTTCTCCTGCAGTTATCCACTATTATACGTCTCTACGTATATAACGCCTCCGCGCTCTTTCTTTTTCTTTCTTTCTCTCTCTTCTCGCTGTCTGTCTCGCTCTCGCTCCACCTATCTCGTCGATGTGTAGCCTCACCCACATACACAGACACATACAGAGATTTTGCTGCTCATCTCCCCTCTGGTGACACCGAGACAAATCACATCACCAAACGTGTGCCTGACGTACGCCTCCAACTGTTGCTGCAGCTGCTCCGGCAGCTCTTGGATCCGCATTGGAAACGAGTTTATACGCGAAGCTCTTGGGGTCGTAGTTGTGCTGCTGTGGAGGCGGCAGCAGCTGCTGCTCCGCTGCAGCTCCTGCGGCACTGCCTCCTGCCTGCTGCTGCTGTGCAGTTGTGGCAAAGAGCTTCTTTTTGCTGCTCTGTGGTTGGTCCTTCACTTCGCCCGGCTTTGGCCAATCTGCAGGCATGCCCCATCACACATACACACACACACACACAAGCGTCCCCCCACCATAAAAGCTTTTATAAAGCTAGATTCAACCTTTCGTCGTTGAAAGAAGATATTTCATGATCTACTCCTTCTTAATCAAAAACGAAGTTCATACATATTTTTATTATAACAAACAATATATGCATCCTCCCCTCGACATGCACATGCAC
>NW_021148687.1:0-247 GCF_002837175.3 Physeter macrocephalus
CTGGAGGTATCACACTCCCTGACTTTAGACTATACTACAAAGCTGCAGTTATCAAAACAGCATGGTACTGGCAAAAAAACAGACACATAGATCAATGGAATAGAATACAGAGCCCAGAAGTAAACCTACACACTTGAACTATGACAAAAGAGGAGAGAATACACAATGGAGAAAAGACAGTCTCTTCTGCTGAGAAAACTGGACAGCTAAATGTTCTAAGAATGAGATTACAATACTTCCTCACACC
>NW_021148687.1:7503-8470 GCF_002837175.3 Physeter macrocephalus
ATAGGTAGATATGCTCCCCTAGCTCTGTCTACTGAAAGGGCCTAGAAGCAAAGACAACCCCAAAGCAATAAATATAACTATAGCTTCTCCAAATCTTGGATTCCAAATGCCATTTCCCACCAGAAGGATCAGGGCTCCTTAGAGTAATGACTGGTTTTTCCAGGGCGGGGGTAGAAAATGTATAAGCTAAGTGTGGACTAACTTGTTGGGCTAGAAAGCAGGAAAGTACTCAAAAGCTGATGAGGACATAACCAAAGGACTCGAAAACCGCTGGAAAAAGGTACCACTTGCCAAATTTTGCGTAAACTTAATATCAAAAAGACTGGGGAGAGTTGCAGGATACAAGATGAATGTACAGAAATCTGTTGCTTTTCTACACACTAATAATGAACTATCACAAAGAGAAATTAAGGAAACAATCCCCTTTACAATCACATCAAAAAGAATAAAATACCTAAGAATAAACTTAACCAAGGAGGTGAAAGACCTAGACCCTGGAAACTATAAGATATTGATGAAGGAATCTGAAAATGATAAAAAGAAATGGAAAGATATTCTGTGTTCTTGGATTGGAAGAATTCATATTATGAAAATGTCCATACTACCCAAAGCAATCAACAGATTTCATGCAATTCCTATCAAAATACCCATGACATTTTTCACAGAACTAGAACAGATAATCCTAAAATTCATATGGAACCATGAAAACCCCAAATTGCCAAAGCAATCTTGAGAAAAAAGAGCAAAGCTGGAGGTATCACACTCCCTGACTTTAGACTATACTACAAAGCTGCAGTAATCAAAACAGCATGGTACTGGCAAAAAAACAGACACATAGATCAATGGAATAGAATACAGAGCCCAGAAGTAAACCTACACACTTGAACTATGACAAAAGAGGAGAGAATACACAACGGAGAAAAGACAGTCTCTTCTGCTGAGAAAACTGGACAGCTAAATGTTCTAA
>NW_021148688.1:0-191 GCF_002837175.3 Physeter macrocephalus
CAGGACCAGTGCTGCCGGCAGCAACCGCAGGAGCCAACTCACTAGCAACAACAGCGCAGGAAGCAGCTTCCTTTGTGGCGGCAGGTGCAGCATCTCGTTTTGCATGCGGAACATAGCACATTATCTCTACAGCGTTGTGCTTTCAAATTGGTAGCGTGGTCGATTGATGGACTCCACCACCTTCGCGCGTG
>NW_021148688.1:8294-8470 GCF_002837175.3 Physeter macrocephalus
TGCTGCTGCTTTAGCTGCTGCTCTACATACGCCTCGTGCTGCTGCTTCTCCTGTGCTGCTGGGGCTGCTGCAGAAAATGGACCAGGGACTGGGAGGTGTAATCGTAATATCGCTGCTGCTCCTTCTCTGCTGGTGGTGGTGCTGCTGCTGCTTTAGCTGCTGCTCTACATACGCCT
>NW_021148689.1:0-1737 GCF_002837175.3 Physeter macrocephalus
GCCAAGAACTGTACACTGTGAATTGCAAGAAGGCGTCACCTGTCTCACCGGTTTCCTTTTTCCATTTGCGTTGCTCTCCTCTTTCGACCATCCCTTACACAAGCCGTCTTACCTGAGCAGATGAATAAGAACGCTTGTGATACCTTGTACCTTCTTGAGACAGGAAGTAACGTAGCCGTTTGAGAGGGAAGTGGAAAATCTTTCGTGGCACCTGCGTTAAGGGTTATTCGTTCTTTTTTTCCCCCTGTTTGCGTTACTCTCCTCGTTGCGCGGATATCGAAAGTGCAGACAACTCGAATGCCATGGCTGGTATCCTCCTCAAGTTCTTTGTACATGGAATCTGCTTCATCTTCTGCAGAAACGATATCTCTGCTGACATTGTCCCTCACGCAAAACAAATCGAAGAACGCGCGTTGCGATGTTTTGCTGCGTTACGAGCGAAAGCAGAAGCAGCAATTTTTTAAAGGAAGGGCACGACGAGGAGGCGGTGGCACTACTAAGGCTGCTGCATTATCTACAGAAGTTGTGCTGTCGATCGCTGTGTTCGTTTGCCTCCTTGCTGTTCATATGCATCTTGGTACCGTGTGTGCGTCGTTCTTCACCCCCTCTCCTGTAGGTCAGCTTTTCCACTCATCATCCGGCACTGCAGTGTTGCCTTTTTCTTTGTTCTCTCCTTTCGTGCGTTCTTCCCCTCACCTGGCTTTTTTCTGCAGGCAGAATTTATTCTGGAGAAGATGGCAGTGCCACTAAATTTAAAAGACAGAGAAAAACTCATTAAAACCGCCTCTACGTCGCTGCAGTCGAAGGTCGTTAGCCATAACGCGAAAATTCTCTCCCCAATTGCCGTTGACGCGGTGCTGCGCGTAAGAAACTCCGTAGCGTCGACGAAGTCACCGTAGGAAGAGACAGCAGCAGCACGTGAAGAAACAGAAGGGCCAGCACACACGCACAACAAAGCGTAAGGAGAGCAGCAGCGGCAGCACGTGGACGAACGGCGGAAGAATCCGCAGCAGCATAGAATGAACGTGGTCAAGTATCCCATACAGGAAAAACAGCAGTGGCGTATGAAAAACCAGCAGCAGCATGTAAAGACAATTTTGTTGCAGCATGTAAAGTAACTGCAGCAGCAGCGTATAAATCTGCAGCAGCTACAGCAGATTAAACGTCAGCAGCACCTGGGGCCGAAGAATCAGCAGCGACTTGTGAAGAGAAAGAGCAGCAACATCAACACGTGAGCAGCCGGAGCAGCAGCAGCGGAACTAGTAATAGTGTTAGTGATTGCACATGCAGCAGCTACTGCAGTGGTAACCGCTGCAGCAGCGCACGCGAGGGGAGGGAAGCTGCAACAGGCGGCAGCGGTGGCGCAGGTGTAGATTTGTTGCATTTCTATGTTATTCTTTTGTGGATGTGGTGTATCATACGGTGAAGTATCTCTCCTTCTGCTTCACCTCCAGCTGATGCTGCTGCTGCTGTGTCCTCTTTTTGGAGAAAACCGGTACGTGTTTAGCTGCTCATACTGAATTTCCTAGACGTGCAGTTTTGGATTCAAATGCGTGCTGCTGCTGCTGGTTTTTCTTCTATGTGCACTCCTCTTCTGTGCGCGGCTGCTTCTAGAAGACGACTGTTGTTTCCTCTCCCTCTTCTTGTCTAGACTGCGGCTGCTTCTGTTTCTGCTTCGTTGTCTACACGCTGCAGGTGTACGTGCTTGGTTGCCACTGTGTCTTCCTTATCCGTTTT